>NC_086344.1:24506179-24698679 GCF_032445375.1 Bacillus rossius redtenbacheri | reverse complement strand
AAAAGGTTTCAGTATATTGGTACTCAAATAAAATGCATTGTCCGCAACAAATACACATATGTTAATAAGTGGGTGTGGGAGCTTGTAACAACAGCTCATTGTTAGCTATTTTCCAATTACAGACTGTCAAAACACCTCCAGCTGATATTTTTCCCTTACAATCTTCATTTGCATACATACAGCCGTAATTAACATCGTAAATACCCAGCAAAAGAATGCTGAATTTGCCTTTGTAGTTATAGTAAATCAGACCACTGTTGGGCGGGTAAATGATTGCAACATGTTTTCCATCAAGAACGCCGATGCAGTTCGGAAAATTACATTTCTTTTCGTACTCTTTTGCAATCTTCGTCCAAGCATGCTCGCTGTTTGGTCCCTAAAATAAGTGAACATGTGTTGCGTATAGCCCTACTGTAAAATATATATGTATCACAATGAACATTTACATATGAACAGACAGAATCACATGTGTCTCATAAACATTAAGGAAGTAGGCCTAGTCATTTGTGAATCTATTTCAAATGTTCTTTTTTTTTTACAGGAACGTCCAGAGGATGATGTTGGAAATGATAGTGGGAGCGCTGAAGCAAACATGTCTTCAACCAGTGCTGGTGTTAGTTCTCAACCAGTAATGTCACATCCTAGAAAGCATCATCATAAGGAGATAAGAAACGAAAGGAAGGAGCAGGCACATCAGTTCATGAAATGTGTTTCGTCTAACAGACGAATATTCCTCTTTCGGGAAGGTCTGAATACGGAACATCTGAGAAGCACCATGCAGTTTGGGATTACAAATATATTGTTCGGACTAGAAACATCGGCTACGAACGCCTGAACTGATACGTACTCCAGTGCATGATCGTAACTTAGTGTTTCTACTGCCAGTGCGAGGTCTGTGCCTAATCATGTATGGGACTAAGATTCACTGTCTGGGCATGAGTCTCTAATAGCAAACAGTGTGAAACCTTTTTACTTCTCTGGTGAACAGAACGCTACAAGAGACTCTTACTCGCGTAACTGACCATGCAAATAAATATTAATGATTTAAGTTTTGTTCGTAATATCATTGAAAGTTAGTAATTAAAAAAATTAAATATGTTATATATTATGTACTTAATGTACCATTATAATTATTTTCATATTACAAATTATTGCAATCCTGCTATAGTTGAGTAAATTCACACAGGTAGTCTTATAAAGTAACTAATAAATATTAATTATTTTGTCCCATTGTTTAGGAGCATATAAATTACTTTTAAAACTAGCCAGTTATGACATTATTCCTCTGCTTGTAAATATTATATTGCAAACAACCTATACTCACCTTTACATAATCTAGGACATTTCGGATGGTGATCAGTATCTCAGAAACTATTGTAGGGATGCATTGGTTCGAGATCTTTAACAGCTAGGATGCGGAAAGTCTTTCCTGAATCCAGGTACCTGAGAGCTAACAGCGATTGTTATCTCCACAGGAACCACATTACAGGGTCTTGTTTTACAATATGCAATGTGATAAGATCTAGAAGGTACCATACATTTACAGGAAACATTCATGTTAAGTTTTTTTAAAAGAACTCAACACCATCATATTGTAGATCTCAGGGGAATTTTTTTTCTCAAATCTTGGTGGTAATGTCTCAGCCACATTTGTTTTGGCATCTTTTTCTTGTGAATACCGATAAGCACTATGTATGCAGCACATATTCCCGCGTCCCCAATAGAATCTACCGACATAACAGACATTTCACACTGTGACTTGGTACTTACAAATTCACTGAACCTACGCCACAACACAACACTTCTCCATTAAGCTGCATGCATTAATGCTCACATTTGTGGCACAGCCTCGACATGCCTTTATAGTTGAGCACGCTTTCAACATGCATCTTTAACATTCGTAAAATTGCTTGATCACACAGCTGTCAATGTTGAATCGTGTGGGACCATATTTACCTTACTTTTTTTCATCATATCTGTAACTAACTTCTCGGTTTCCTATTGATTTGCTAAAAGTAGGTAGCCGTCGAGATCCCTGAGATATTGGTTCTTCATTGCCTGAATTGATGCGATGTTAGAATAGGATCGTTCTTCCAAGATGAGTATCCCTCTTCTAGATCACATCCTGGATGTTTTGTAGAAAAGCAGTAATTATAGTACTTCTTCAGGGATAAGGTTCTCCTGAGAGTGCTTTAATAACCGCCCTAGTTTGGGTCTCAGTCATGATAAGAGTGTGCTCTTGAGGTGGAGTATCTTCACACTGGGCTACCCAAAGAACTGGTTCACAGTTAGCTAGCTATTGGTTCTCCTTGTTTCAAAACCCTTGATTTGCGTCGAGGTTGGCAATCCTTACTGGCAGGCATTCACCGACCTTAACAATATTTCGAACAATTAGTGTTTCTCCAACCTTGTAGTGTAATCTGGTTAAATTACGAAACTACTGTTGCCCCTACAGTCTCTCTATTATCTTATCAAGGTCAGTAGGACCTTAAACATTTTCTTTAACTACTACTTGTATTACAGGCGCTTCCAATTGCTTGGGAGTACACAATGCTACCTACGCCCATCTGATTCTCAATACCAGACCTTCCATGATAAAAAAAATCCATGTTGATTCATGATATCCATTCCTAGAATTTCCTTTTCAGTAATGTCAGGAACAAAGAAACCCGTGAAAATGCTCATTTTCTACACATTAACTCCAGATTTAGGTGTCCATGCACAGGTGAAGTGTCCATCCACAATATGTCTTCAGTTTGTATGTTGCTGGTGTTCTTCTAAGCTGTTCGCTACTTACGATGTCTGTGGGAACTATGGACCCCAGTGTCGACAGTAAGTAGACACTGCCTGCCATTGACTCAGCCATGCAGTAGTAGACTGGCATTGCCTCTGTGAAGTAAAGATACAGGGCTAGTGAATAGTTCTTTCCGAGGAACTGGCATGCGCTCCTTTACACCAGTTATTGCTCGTTTCCTTGTTGCTATTCTTGCTGTGCGGTTTTCTTACGTGTCGCGCGGTCCCACTGACTATGTCCTAGTTCTTGGCAGGCAAAGCACTGTGGGTACCCTCCTGTACTCTGGAAATGGAAACCTCTAGAAGCTTCTTCAAATACCTGATGATATCCCCTTTCGCAAGTGGTGGATTTAGTATTTCCCTCGTGGCATGTTTTCAATTCTGTTTATCTTGTCTTGTTGTTTGTGTTACTAAATGCATTGCGTGCCGATTCTTTCTCTAGGGCATTAACCAGGGCACCACAACTCTCCTTGTGGCGGGCCAAATGCAGGGTTTGCTAAACTGCATCCCGAGTCTATTTATAACTGCACTAGTAGCTAGCTGCTGTAGGAACTCTGCAGGACCATCTGAGTAAGCAAAGTGCACAAGTCTTTGGTCGTCCGCCTCAAATTTCTGAAGTGATTATGAGGAATGCTGTCGGCATGTCCTCAAAGCGATCCTGTGTATCTTAACCATGTGTCTGTTCCCATACTTCAATTCTAGGGCTTCCACCATCGCTGAATATTCCCTCTGGTCCGCAACTGGTATGGTCTGGAGCAACAACTCGAGTGGATATCCTCGCAGGGACAATACCAGTACTGTAGCTTTCTCTGCCTCACTCCACTCATTTACTTCTGCAGCTGCTTCGAACTTTCGCCTGTTTACAGCCCACGAAGATTGACTATCGAAGCTGCATGGCTTGACCGAAACGTCGGTGGTATATTCGCCTTGGACGCGGCTACAACCCAGAAGCCAAGCTACTTCATGTTCAGAGAGCACTGGAGAGTGTGTCCGCAGGGGAACCACACATAACTTAGAAACACACAACTAAGAACTGTCATAACTTAGAAACACGCAACGCAGAACCACACAACTTAGAAACGTCATAACTTAGAACCATCATAACTTAGAAACACAAAACTTAAAACTGTCATAACTTAGAAACATGTAACTTATAACTGTCATAACTTAGAAACGCGTAACTTAGAAACACGCAACGCAGAACCACACAACGTAGAAACGTCATAACTTGGAAACACACAACTTAGAACAGGCATAACTTAAAAGATTCTATCTTGAGTGTTTCTAAGATATGTGTTTCTAAGTTGTGTGTTTCTAAGATATGTGTTTCTAAGTTGTGTGTTTCTAAGATATGTGTTTCTAAGTTGTTTGTTTCTAATATATGTGTTTCTAAGTTGTGTGTTTCTAAGTTATGTGTTTCTATGTTGTGACAGCACCCCTGGCCGCAGCTCTGCGGTCGGAGTGGCATTCGCGGCTTGCGCGCGGGAAGTCGACTCTTCTGTACCGGCACCTGTTCTGTGCCCCCGGGGTCACGGATCGGCCCAGTATTCAGCTCAGGTGCGCCGCGTGGAAACCGTTACAACGTGCGTGAGTCACTCGCTGCGGGCTGGATCTTCGCGCACGCCTATCGCCGACTGAGAACATTCTTCCTCCCCCCCCCCCCCCCCATTTCTTCCATTTTTCTTTCTTTTCGCGTTCTCGGGTAGTTGAGTCACTCGTGACACATCTCACCTTTTAACCCCTTCTTCCCTTTCCCCTCACCCTCTTTTCGCCAAAACATACCCCACTCTCTCCTCCATAAACCGCAATTTTCTTCAGTTTGATCGCCTCCGGGTCAGTGTTGCCAACTTACGAACCGATTTAACCAATGACGGTTCAAAAAAAATAATAATTGGGGGGGGGGGGGGGGGGAGAGGGAAATTGATACGTATTTATTGTGATCACGCAGTTTTGCTATGTATCATCCTTTAAGTGAGTAATTTACTTAAATTATTTTGCTTTTACAATTTCGTGTTTTTTTACCTATGTCTGGAATTCACAATATAACTACATATGTGCTATAGTGTTTTAATGATTTCATCAAGTCAACAAACTGTTTCAAATTAACCGTACTTTTTTACTTTCATAATGCCATCCATTATCTCTAAAAATTAGGTTTTTTTATATATTCTGGAAACATGAGGGTTTTTCGTACTTTGAATGATTCTTGCACTGGGGAAGACTTATTTAAAACATTTTTATAGACATACGCCGTTGCTGGTTTTCACTGTATGTCATAAAGAAAACACAAAACTGGGCAAGAGAGGTGAACACACAAGCACACAGAAAAACAAGCCAAAATAAGCTTATATCAAATTTTAAATCCATAGAAAGGTTATATATATTAATTAGGTAGGCTGTGTTGGAATACAGTAGCAATTTTTTTTAACATGTCGTGTAAATGAGAAGTTAAAACAAATACAGTAGTTACAATTAACTATGTTTATTCCGTGGAAGGAACTAGAACAGTTTCACAGAACAGACTAAGACAGCAGGCTCACAACGAGACAGTTGTAACTTTGAATATATATACTGTATAGAAGTCGCGAGTAGATAGGATTTACTCTACGTTTTTCAGAAGCGTATGATGAGCAGCTTGGGAACTTCACCGCTGCAGTGCGTTGCCGTAACGCCCTGTATCGTCTTAGTTGTTATTTACACGTTAGAGCGCAGCACTGTCGCCCGCTGTCATTACCCGCACCCCTCATCCATCATTCATTGCAGCTCAACGTCGTTCAACAGGAGGGGGAAGGGGTGTTTGAAGAGTTCGACACTTGTCCGCTAGGGACCACCACAAGTCGATGACCTAGAGATGGTGGCGATTGCGGCGGTGAATTAACCAACTACCTCAAAACCGTATTAAATATTTAAACCTGGGCTGGCGACTTCTATACAGTTATATATTCAAAGGTTGTAACAAGAATAGAAAAAAAAACCTTTCCGTCGTGAAAGCCTACAGTACCGTCGTCGTTGTGTTGCCAGAATATTTGTTTAAGTTTTATCACTGGGTTCGCTGTGCATCACTGTTTTGTCCTTGTGTTGTCGATACGATGATTTGTAACATTGGCTTATTCTGTCGCTGTGTTATCCAAGGTGGTTGTTTGTCTTTTGACGTGACAACGTCTAATAAATCGATGAACGCCGGCTGCACGCACGAAAAAGTGTCCCGTTACGCACATTGTCCCGTTTCGCTGTGTCCCGTTACGCACATTTTATATTGCTCTTTGCTAACCTGAACCTCCTAGCATTGCGACCGAGTCCGTGGCGTAATTCAATTTCATGCATTTCAATGTAACATTTTCATTGCTCTTTGCTAACCCGTTCCTCCTAGCATTGCTGCAGAGTACGTGGCGCAAAGATATTATTTTTGACTGCATCTTGGTGTTGGGTAAGCCATTTTCCTACACATCATCCTTGAAACACTCCCATTCGTTTCCTACTTTTCCTATTATCGTCCTATCCTTAACAGAATAACACAGATTGGAAGAAGTTAAATAGCAAACATGTATAAAAGTTATAGTTAAAATAATCTCTTCGTTAAAGTAATAAACATATTTGAATTAATGAGTGCAAATAAAAGTAAATTTATCAATTAAATTGTAGATTTCATTTCACTCCTTCTTTGTATCCATACAAAATAGTGATAATTCAATAAAAATGATTCAATTTTATTCATAAAAGTATGTAATCATTTCATCAATGTTTTGTTATGACGTTGTCACGTTAAACTATCGTCCGTAAACCGACTTTACAGACAACCATTTTTTTTTTTCTGTTTTTGTTACAACTGTCTCGTTGTTGCCATCCTACTGGGTTCGTCTGCGCCGTGATATTTTTTTTTCTGGTTATCTTCTACGGAATTCTCTGAGCTATCTATTCACTTGATATTTTACATCGGCTGATTTTGGCTTGTTTTTCTGTGTGTTTGTGTATTAATATTTCTTTTTCATTTTATATGGTTTCTCTATGGCATACCGTGAAAACCTGCACTGACGTAATGTCTATAAAAATTGTTTAAATCATGAATAGTTTATGATTTTTCTGAAAGCCACATTGAATATTTATGAGTGGTATCTTCTAACTAAAGTAAATGCTACACAGAAACGGTTCATTCATATAGGTAAACCACATTTTTATATGCTCAATTCAAGCTAGGGTTGGAAAACGAGTTAGATTTTAAGTATATTAAATAGCTAAATACCCATTAATTTACTTGATAAATTTTTCCCCTAAAAACTAACTATGGGTTCATTATGTATTGGATATGCACCATGACCAATAGGGCCTAACACGAAATTACAGAATCTTATTAATTTAAGTACTAATTTAAGATACTACCCCCTTACCAATAGTTCATTAAAATGAATTTCTGTGTAAAATCAGAAAAATTAGCTACCTGAAGTACTAACTATGGTCAATCTATAATGCATTTCGCATTAAAAATTATTATACAGTTTTATTACCGATAAAAATCGCTTTATCTTATAAATCGGAGTAGTAAGTATTTTTACTCGATAAACAGGCAATATCAAAGCAAGGTCCAAAATCTAAAATTTGGAAACATGAAATTGGGTTTGTCGTTCTTTCAAAATACGATAAACGCATCGTATGCCATTAAATTGTGTATTTTTATCAATAAATATTACGTCTAGGCTATAGCCTTATATACAGGTACTCAATGAAAAGTTAAAATGTTCATTTAATCTTTATGAGAAAACTTTTGGTATTTTTCGTTAACATGTCGAGTAGCAGCCTTGAATTTAATTTTTTTAGGGTTTTGTGACATTTAACTTACATAACGACAGGAGATCGAAGAAGAAAATAATAAACATTTTGTTAGGTTTTCTGTCCTTGCGAGTATTGCAAACACAAGCTGCATTTAAAATTCAAGCACATATCATAAACATTCCTACCTCTGAATGAAATTCCTTGCAACTAGCATTCTGGTCAATATCCTCACGTAATGCGGTTTTTTTTTTCCTTTATCCACGATTCAGTATGTACAACAGATGATATATATACATATATTAATTAGGTAGGCTGTGTTGGAATACGGTAGCAAGTTTTTTGTAACACGTCGTGTAAATGAGAAGTTAAAAAAAAATACAGTACTTACAATCAACTATGTTTATATAAATGCTTTTCACTGTAATGTTACTGTCAGTAATAACTGCACTCGTACTAGGCCACGGCTGACTACTATCGGTGATGCGTGCACTCATGCCGTGGGGCGGGGGGGGGGGGGGGGGACGTCCGCGATCTTAGCTTTCTCCCTCTCCCTGCAGAGTCTGTACCGTTCAGCGCCGCAGAGTGGCGCCTTTTAGAACAATCGCAAGCCGTTCTACCTTCTAACTGTCGTTTCTTGCAGTTCCGTTTGTACAAATACGCCATATCCCTCTATATATTGTCTTTCACACACACACCCCTCCCCAATATTCTGTAATTTAATCTCACAGTTATTATATATTGGCCTCTTAAAAAATACTATTCAACCATGGTTTAAATCTTGAACCGTTTTTTTTTTTCCTGCACGAAAAATAATTTTATCTGATTCAAATTATTTCACGCGTGTGCCCAATATCTACTCTCAAAGTAGACGAGACAACAGGTATCACTCGTTTGATAAACTTGGCTATTACTCATAGTGGCCTGTAAGTATACAAAGACTGTACATAACGGTGCATGCGTAAACCCTTTCCCTATATGCATATATGCGTAACTCTGATAGACTATTCCCGGTTTGTATTTCATAACGTTTCAAAATCTATCCTATTTTCGTTACGTTTTAAACTGGCATTCTGATTTATAATATGTATTCACGTCAAAATGATATCTCAATTTCTCATATTTATAATTAATAATGTTTCGATAGCTTAATAAAAGTAAAATTAAGTATTTAAAAAAAAAACTTTCTAAAAATAAATCACGTACAGTAGCTGGTAGGTTTTAGTTATTTTTCCAATGAAGAACTGACTCACCACACCCTACAGAATATCCGCTTCATGGAGGTCAGAAATTACGGAGTTGTTGTGTGCAATATTTCCAGTGTGCGATATTTATTGAAGTCATAATGAAAACGAACTCTCACCCTCATAATGCTGACTCTTCGCTAATGGGTTGTTAACATCTGTGTTTAACATCACTCACTCCGTGATTAGATATTTTTACGATATTTCCTTGAGAGTTCCTTTCAAGTCATAAATCTTCCAGCATTAAACTTCATAAAGCTAGGGTTTGTTTTGCTTGTTAATAGATGCGCAGTCAGGGTGACTTCAACAGGCAACCATTCCATGTACGAATACTTCCACGAGCCATCTTGACTTTCGAAGCTGAGCCGCAATGAAGTGGGTGGTGTTGAACCGACGTTTCGCCATGCATTTCAGGAGGTATCTTCAGGGTTGAGAAACCAACTGAGAGATATTATGCTGTAAGGCTATACATTATACCACTTAGGGGTCTTCAGGCCTCTTCCTATCGGCTCAGGTGTCGGCCAACTGATTATGTTATTATCTTTGGAAGATTTGTGCAATGGGAGTGCATGACTTGATGTAAGATTTTGGACATACCTCATTGCTAAGCACATGTATGTCTGTAGAAGAAAAATACAAAAAACCAAAGCTTGCGTGTTTTGGAAAACTATAGTGTTTGTTTCGTCTTTTCATTTTGTCGTGTTTTTGTCTCGTTTCAACTGTTGTGCTGAATTTTTTTGGGTTCAATATTTTTGTTGCTGTCATCATTTGTGGGTTTTTTTTCGTTCTGTTAGTCCATTTCTCTTTGTTTTTCTTTGTTTGATGACCATATTCCTGTTATGGAGTATTATGTGGTGTTTATATCCTGTTTCACAACAGCAATTTCTTGCTTAATTTGTGTTTTTGTCTTTTGATTTTTTGTAGTTTTCTTCTACAGATATACATGTGCTTAGCAATGGCGTATGTCAAAAAGCTTACATCAAGCCAACTGATTATGTCTGCTACCATGGAAGTATATCGCAAGGAGGGTGGGAGCCTGCCACCTCCCCCCCCCCCCCTTTTTTTCCATCTGAGATTGAAATCCTCACACTGTGGGACAGTGGCGGACTCGGGGAAGAGGGGGAAGATGGGATATATAACCCCCCCCCCCCCCCCCGAAGTTAAGCAAAAAATAATAATTTTAAAATAATATAGTTTTGAACCAAATTAAATATTCTATCGCGGTGCTACCTAGCCAATTGGGAAATTGGAAAAGGAGAAAATGTATTATCATCATTGGACTTCCAGTTTTCTTAAGTAGGTATTTCAAAAACTCGTGATTGCTTTTTGCTATGACCTGTTTTAGTTTACCAAATACTATATTATAGGGTAGTTTCGCCATCATAAAGTTTCATTTGGCACACCAATAATTTTGGCTTGATGTAAGTTTTTGGACATACGCCATTGCTAAGAACTTTTTCTGTTTGAAGAAAAACTAATAAATAAAATAAATAAATAAAAATACTCAAAAAAAGACAAAAAACACACAAAATTAAGCAAACAATTGCTGTTGTCAACAAGGATATGAACACCACAAAATATTCCGAAACAGGAATATGGTCAGCAAACAAACAAAGAAAAACAAAGAAAAATGTACTAAGAGAACGAAAAAATCCCCACAAATGATGACAACACAAAAATATTGAAACCCAAAATAATTCAGCACAACAGTTGAAGCGAGACAAAAAACATGACAAAACGAAAAGACAAACAAATACAATAGTTTTACCTAAACAGAAACAAGCGACGTTTCGGGAACTGCTATCTGCTCCCGTCCTCAGGCAGAGACGCACATGGTACGGAAACACAGGTGCGACAGTCGCACCTGTGTTTCCGTACCATGTGCGTCTCTGCCTGAGGACGGGAGCAGATAGCAGTTCCCGAAACGTCGCTTGTTTCTGTTTAGGTAAAACTATTGTATTTGTTTGTCTTTTCGTTTTGTCATGTTTTTTGTCTCGCTTCAACTGTTGTGCTGAATTATTTTGGGTTTCAATATTTTTGTGTTGTCATCATTTGTGGGGATTTTTTCGTTCTCTTAGTACATTTTTCTTTGTTTTTCTTTGTTTGTTTGCTGACCATATTCCTGTTTCGGAATATTTTGTGGTGTTCATATCCTTGTTGACAACAGCAATTGTTTGCTTAATTTTGTGTGTTTTTTGTCTTTTTTTGAGTATTTTTATTTATTTATTTTATTTATTAGTTTTTCTTCAAACAGAAAAAGTTCTTAGCAATGGCGTATGTCCAAAAACTTACATCAAGTCATGCACTCCCATTGCACAAATCTTTTAAAGATAACAATAATTTTGGCGTGCCTCAAAACGTTCACGAAAGTGACTATACACTGGTTTCATGTTGCTACACGTGGATCCGCCATTTCAACGACTCCGGCACCGCGGTTACACGTTTCCGTGTTTCATTCGACTCCCCGCTCCACTCGCGGAAATTTACTCCTGCCAAATGCCGTGTGCTGGGGAAGCACCACAACGCCGAAATGCCAAATTGACCACAACGCCGACAGCTATAAAAAAACTGCTGTATACCACAACGCCGAAATACATTAACGCCGAAAAATGTCATTGCAGGACTGCCACAAAGGTTAGGTTAGGTAATACTAGATTAGTTAGACTAGGTTAGGTTAGGTTTGATTGTATTATTTCGGCTTTAAGGTACATTTAAGAAACACAATTGCATTCAGTTGTTATTTCGGCGTTGTGGTAATTCGGCGTTGTGGTCAATTTTGACATTCGGCGTTATGATATTTTCGGCGTTGTGGTCAATTTTGACATTCGGCGTTATGGTATTTCGGCGTTGTGGTAACGACCCCCGTGTGCCGAGAGCTAACATGCTAACACATCAAAACATTGTGAAACATCAGTGAAGGCAATTGATACAAAAAAGGAGTGAAATGAAATCTACAATTTAATTGATAAATCTACTTTTATTTGCACTCGTTAATTCAAATATGTTTATTACTTTAACGAACATATTATTTTAACTATAACTTTTATACATGTTTGCTATTTAACTTCTTCCAATCTGTGTTATTCTGTTAAGGATAGGACGATGATAGGAAAAGTAGGAAACGAATGGGAGTGTTTCAAGTTTAATGTGCCTCGAAAAAGTCAAATCGATGGTTGTTCCAATCGAGTGGAAAAGAGATAGATGCGGCGCAAGCGTACAATGAGCGTAACGGGACACAGCGTAACGGGAGAATGTGCGTAACGGGACTCATTTTTCGTGCGTGCAGCCGGCGAGGGAATCCACGCCACGGGCACTGCAGCAGGCACGTGGTGTTTTGTGAACTACTTCGTCTGCCCGTCGTTAATCGCGAACAACTTCACGTGAGTTATAGTTGGGGGGTAAAAATGGGTAACACTGGGTGCTGCTTCCGAGAACTGTCAGAAATGTCGCTACAAGTGGCGTGGCACAGACTATGATCGTGGGCAGGCGAGGCCCTTGTGCGTGGCAATCAGTACACCAAAAGTCATTATTTGATCGAAACGTCGGAGAAACGACAGTCGATCAAATGACCTTTTCTGGTTGAAGCGAGGTCTCATACGCTGTGTTGATTTTTTTTTCATCATTACTATAAGTTAAGAACTATCTCCGTTGGTTAAACAATCTACGTACATCACTTGCATTTGTTGCGTTGTCCATAATACCCGTTTAGGTTTATCGTTGGGTCCATCTGTTCGACATCAGCTGATTTAGGGTTTGTTTTCAGTGGGTTTATATTTTCAAATTAATTTCTTATTTTGCATTCTTGAAATAATATTTTCTACGCAAAAAAAAAACAGTGCAAAATTGACATTGAATTTGTCCAATAAATAGTAATGAATATAAAATTGAAAAAAAAAAAAAACGTGACATGCGAGACACCACTGTTAATGATTTTGAAAGGCTGTATATCAACTGCCTGCTGCCATAAGCCAAATTTTTTTGACGTGACAACGTCTAATAAATCAATTAACGCTGGCTGCACGCACGAAAAAAGTGTCCCGTTACGCTGTGACCCGTTACGCTGTGACCCGTTACGCTCATTGTACGCTTGCACCGCATCTATCTCTCTTCCACTCGATTGGAACAACCGTCGATTTGACTTTTTCGAGGCACATTAAACTTGAAACACTCCCATTCGTTTCCTACTTTTCCTATCATCGGCCTATCCTTAACAGAATAACACAGATTGGAAGAAGTTAGATAGCAAACACGTATAAAAGTTATAGTTAAAATAATCTCTTCGTTAAAGTAATAAACATATTTGAATTAACGAGTGCAAATAAAAGTTCATTAATCAATTAAATTATAGATTTCATTTCATTCCTTTTTTGTATCAATACAAAATAGTGATAATTTAATAAAAATGATTCAATTTTATTCATAAAAGTATGCAATCATTTCATCAATGTTTTGTTATGACGTTGTCACGTTAAACTATCGTCCGTAAACCGACTTTACAGACAACCAATTTTTTTTGAAGAAACATAATATATTCAGGATCTGCGCCGCCGCGGTCACCTCCAGAGTCACAGCTGCCAGCGGTGACGTCACTGCGCGGGACGGATTTCGTTCTCAAAGAGAGCGGTGACGGGTCGGGCATCACGCGCCCTTCGTCTTCCCACCAAGAGGTCGTCTGAGGGTTGCCGAGGGGGCGGGGGAAGGAGGGAGGAGGAGGAAAACTGCTCGCAGCGCCAGGGGCGGGCGGTGCGGGAATTACAGTGATCTTCGCTTCGGATGACGCGCGCAGCCCTGCGGCGCGGCGGCAGACACCGAAATGTCAACATGGAAATGAGGGACCTGACATCACAGACGGCCCGGTGCTCACGGTCAGATAATCTCCCGGCAATTTTTATTTCTCCTCCTCTCTTACCTCCCCTTCCAACACCTCACCACTCAACCTCTTACAAGATTCCGCAACACATGGGAAAAAAAATAACACGTTTCCTGTACTTTTTCCCACCAGTTGCCGAGAAATAGTTTGTGATGATACCACAAGAAAGATATTGTAACTCCGCACAACACATGGCCGTGGTTATTTTGACACACGTGAAATACGTTGTTTTTTTTCTCCCCGTTCGTAAAATTGGCACATAATTTTATTTTTCAATTGATGTATTGTTCAAAAATAACTTCCGTTTAAAACCGTGTACAAGATAATTTAAAAATTTTTCTTTATTTTTTCTTTTAAATATATTTCTTATTAATGAGCGCAGTCAAGTCAGTGCTGGAAATCTACTCATGGAAAGGTTTACAAGTAACTTTTTAAATATTTTAGGTACTGGGACGACACAGAGCATAAATGTTCAAGTGAGAATCTTAACCCAGTGTAACTGCGAACACTATTTGGTGGTGGTACAGTTGATTTCACGTGAATGCACAAATTACAAAGATTTTCATTAACATTTTTATTCCATTTACAGAACAAGTTCACAGTAAGAGACCCATCTGAGGGACCGGAAGAGTTGCCCCAGAGCCCTGAATCACCGAGGTAGGTGTCCTGAGATGGCCGCTGTGGTCTGGCGAACGAGCATTAAGGTGAGATTAGGCTTCGACATCATGCAATTTCTAACATTTTGATACTACTCGCAGTACAGCTTCCGTGCTAATCTTTTTTTGACGTGACAACGTCTAATAAATCGATGAACGCCAGCTGCACGCACGAAAAAGGATGACTCATTGTCCCGTTACGCTCATTGTACGCTTGCGCCGCATCTATCTCTCTTCCACTCGATTGGAACAACCATCGATTTGACTTTTTCGAGGCAGATTAAACTCGAAACACTCCCATTCGTTTCCTACTTTTCCTATCATCGTCCTATCCTTAACAGATTAACACAGATTGGAAGAAGTTAAATAGCAAACATGTATAAGTTATAGATAAAATAATCTCTTCGTTAAAGTTATAAATATATTTAAATTAATGAGTGCAAATAAAAGTATATTTATCAATTAAACTGTAGATTTAATTTCACTCCTTTGTATCCATACAAAATAGTGATAATTCAATAAAAATAATTCAATTTTATTCATAAAAGTATGCAATCATTTCATCAATATTTTGTTATGACGTTGTCACGTTAAACTATCGTCCTTAAACCGACTTTACAGACAACCAATTTTTGTTTTTTTTTGTTTGACATCACATAGTACTTTGCTTTGGATACTTTTTTAAGTCAACAAGTGGACTGGTGTGATTTATCACGATGGTTGTAGTCGCCCGCTTAAATAACAAGTTAATTTTCTCGCGGCGCTCACAGAATGGAGCCTGTCAGTAAATATGTTGGTAAAAAAAATATATATATAATGTATGGGAGATATTATTTTATGACGTGACATGCAAAAATTTCAGATGCATTGTACAAAATTTGAAATATATATATAGAAAAAATATGAAAAAAAAAAATCAAGTTGGCGGGGCCTAATGCCTTTTTGAAAGCGTTAAGGGCGACACTGGCTCATGCATCGCACGCCTATTCCCCTCGCAAAATGTCTGGCTGTGAGATATTCCGTAAGCAGTTTGCTAGAAAAGATAATACGAAAACGCACTTGAAGACATGCATAGGTTGTGCTCCCACGGCAGAAAGGTAAAGGTTTTGCTGCAACAACGATGCATCGACGTGCATGAGAGTGGAGTGGAAATCGGTACAACTGCAGTAACATCAGTCAGTGTACGGTCCGGGTATTTAAGGTTCGTCTTCATTGACTAGACATCCTTGCGGCTACTGCGATTATGTTCGCATTTTCCCATGATGAACAAAGACACGAGAGAAGTAAATGTACGAAGAATCCTTCTCGTGTAAAGTTTCGCTAAGGCAAGTGTCATGTTTGATTCACACGCATTGACAGTTTTGAGATGACATGCGAAAAACTGTAAAAGTGAAGTCCGTGTGCCTACTGTGGAACTACCTGCAGACATTTATACCCTTAGGTTTAGGTTGGAGACTCGTAGGCGTACAAGCACACAGGCAGATGGGCAGCAACCGATAGCGATGATTCCTGGACATGAAACTAAACCCAAGACTGTGCTCGGTGAATTACATGTAAATGATAATGCATTCCACTTTGCACGATCTGCATTTCGTTGAATGTTGAAAGACTACTATTATCAATATATATTTGGTGAGTCACAGGACAATTGTACTTTTCTTGACGATATCAAGCAGAACACGATCAATCAGATTACTGATGAAGTAGCAACACACAGACCTTTAAAATATAACTTGTGGCTGGACTGTGTATATGGTAAACTGTATCCGTTCGAGGACCAAGTAAAGAAATGCGCTTTCTAGACTATGAATACTCACTCACATTTACAGTTCTGACGATGTAAAGCAGTCTGTTAAACATAGTATCAAGAAACTCTGTCAGGAAGAGAAAGACTAAGTAAAGTATCTGGCTGGTTTTTGTCTTCAGTAAACCGATTGGAGCTGAGAATTAATCAGTTAAAGCCAATGCAGAATTACATGTTTATTAGATTGCTAACTTTCGCAATTGTTCCTGTAGTAGAGTAGAATTCACACTATAAATTATATATTTGTAAATTGTGTTTTTTTAATATGTCACTTTTATTGTAATTTTAATAAAAATTATATTTTTTGAATCATTCAAAGATCTAAATAAGGACATGGATCGATAGAGTAAATTACCATTTTATTAAGCATTTTGTTGATGATTTTTTGGAATTTTTCCCGAATTTCTAGCTAAATAATTACAGATTTTCAAGATGGCCGACAAGATGGCAGATAATCAAGACAGTTGACTGTCTGGTAATACTTCACTCTATCGGGTGAAAATTCAACTAATATTGCAGCAGCACACTAGCAGACAAAAATGAGATGGTGACCACCAGACAACATGACGGCGGACCCAAAATGGCTTCCATGACGTCATGCCGGCCAATGTATTATGTGCCTTGGCATTAGTGGTGGGAGATTAGTCTGCCAGTTGCTTCTGTCGAGGAAGGAGCCATCGCAATTTTTAATCAAATTACCGCACCGGGTTTGAACCGAATACTGTGTCTTTTTCTTTTTAATTAAAATTGTATTAAATTATTTTTTATAAATTTTTAATTTTTACAATTTTTTGGAAGAAAATTATGGATTATCAAGATGGCGGAAATTACATCATTATTCAAAATAACGGAAGGTTCTAGAATCCAAGATGGCGCGTGGACGTTTGCAAGATTTTTATTAAAATTTTATTTAAATTGAAATTAAGAATTTTTAAATGTTATTTATTAATAAATTACATGACTACTCTCGCCAGGAATCGAAACGAGAACCGAGATGGATTAAGCAAATAAACATAACAAGTAAATAAATTTTTATATTTTTTCCGAATTTTTTGCCGAAGAACAGAATTAAAGTTTTCGGCCAAGGTCAAAGTCATAACCTCGGTGACTTAGGGGGCTAGCTTTTAGAAGTCTTAAGCCGCTTTTAGGAATTTTCGTTTTTTAAAGGCAAAGGTCTTTTGAGTAATTTTGAATTTTGAATTTTTTTATGAATAAAACAGAAAATTTACCCTCAAAACGGGAATTTTTTCCCTCGATATAGAGAAACTTTTAGGAATTTTGATGAAATTTGACACTAAGATGGCCGCCGTGACGTCATGAGGGTCGGTCATTGAACCCATCCTCAATCCTTAGCCTGAAACCTGTTTCAGAGCCCCCAATATATATGCACTACTGCAGGGTTCTTCAAGAATGCATAAAAAATCAGAAAAGTAGAATATGGACATTTGTAGTTCGGTATCTCATAATTTGGTGCAGTGTGTGGATTTTAAAACTTTTTAAAAAAAGGTCTAACTCGAAAACTGACACATATATTTTTTTTAAATTCATAACCGTCATTACTTGACCTATCGAATGTAATCAGTTTGGTGTTGAGTTTTGGGATATAATGTATGTAACATGTTTTCAAGTTAATGATCCCAACAAAATGTTTGTGCTTTCTAATGAAAGTAAAAAAAAATAGCATGTATAGTGCAGTAATATTTTTAACTAAATTTAACTTAAGTATACATAGTAATAAAAATTACTGTACATCTTCAGTTATATAAACAACATATTTCTTTATACATATGCAAAAGAAATCGTGCACTGTAATTTTTTTTAATCTGTAAATGGAACAGAAATATTCATGTAAGATTACAAATATTTGTAAATTTGTGCATTTAATTCAAAACAACTTTATTTATACCTAATAGTGTTCGTAATTATACTGGGTTCGGATTCTTATCCAAGCATTTATTCTTTGTGTTGTCCCATTACCTCCAATTTTTACAGTTATTCGTAAACCGTTCCCTGAATAGCGTTCCAGTATTAACTGCATTCATAATGAGCATAATAAAAATATGGAGTCCAATCATCGAATATTCGATTTTCTTTTCCATGTTTTAAAAAAAATACGTTTAAAATAAACAATTAAAATATAAAATTAAGCGCTAATTTTCGAAAGAAATACTAAACATCTCGAAAAACGTATTTCATGCAAGCAATTGTAAGCCATGTGTTGCACAAAGTTATAAAACTTTTTTTGTAGTATTACAAACTATTTCTTGGCAACTGGTTTCCAAAGGAATCTTTTGGACAGCTAGACAAGAGTGGATTCATGAGACTCGGGAGCAACACGAAGCTACGGAAGCTCTGAGCAGTTGGTCGTACATCACTCCCTAACAATAGGGTCGGGCGTTCCTCTAAGAGTCGTCCGAAGAGCCGAGAATAAGGTCCCCGTGACCTCCGATAATTGCCGGGAACAGTCCATCCTTGAAAACTTTTGAAAGGAACGGCGTGACAATGGAAGAAATGTGGACTACTGGAGAACATTATTTCTCCTTACCATTAGGAATAGGACATTTATTGCGTACTTAATAATTACACACAGTAAATCATCATTAGTAGATCAGCCTGTACTGGGATAAGGGTTCAGTGAAAAGTTCACCTGCGTTGTTCTCTTCGCCTTGGCTTCTCTTCCGTGTGTTTGTGCAGTGATCTTCTTTGGTGATTGATCATTACTTTCCTCATATATTTTCTACTGCTTTCATTGCTATGTTTCTTATTTCTCACGTGTACAGTCTCTTAAGATAAAACGTCCATTGAATAAATCTTGCATTGGGCTAATTCAGGATAATTTCACAGACATACGCTACTGTTGGTTTACACAATTGTCAGAAAAAACTCACTAATTGTCATTCTGTTGTCACGATTATCTGTTTACTTTCATCGTTTGGTTCGTCTGTGCATCATTGTGTTGTCAAATATTTGCTTCTATAGAACATTGCTAACATATTACCTTAAAATGTTTAAAATATATTATAACACTAAGTATATGTTTATATTTTTTTTCCTTAAACGACTGAAATCAACCTGTAAATACTTTCTACAAACAAACTTTAACCTTGCTGAGCTAATTGAACATTATTATACTTGAATTATTTTATTATGTTATTTAAAAAGTTTATAAAAAATTCAGTGTTGAGAGTTGAATCACGCTCTTTGAGGTTAGCAAGCGCATGTTCTTCCACTGTGCTCATCAAGGCTCTTGGAAATTTGGAAGCAGAATATGTATCATTATCATTGTAATGCCAATTTTCTTATGTAGGGGAAAGGTGGGTAGCCGCGGACAGTGGGTAGCCCCGGACACGTCGTAGTTTACCTACTTCTCGCTAGGTGGCAGTATTGTCAAGTTTTGTCCAGAACTCCCTCCGTATACAGTGCTGTCCGCACACAGTTGAGATTTATTCGTTTAAGCGCGTGGATGTAGTGCGTATGTTTGTGTTTTGTGGTAAAGATTTTTACGACGCAGTTAATATCTGGAAGCGTCTCACGACACTGTTGGTAAGCGAAACTGAATTATATGTACACAATGTCATATTTATAATGCGTTTTTGATCATACCTTTTAGGGATGCTCGTATTGGCAACAGTTTTTATGTTATGTTTATTAGTTCGAGCTATTGCGTTGCGGGTAGCCACGGACACTCCAAAAGAGGGTAGCTGCGGACACATCATTTGATATGTAAAACAAAATATTCTTTGTTTAGCAGGTTAATTATTTTTATTAATATATTGGGGTCGTATGTTACAGTTGGTTGACGCTACAATCATGCCAAAATTCAAAGGAAGAACTACCAATAGGGGATCGTGGAGTGAAGTTACAATGAAAATTGCTGGTGAACATGTGTTGAGTGGTAAAATGAGTGTACGAGATGCAGAAACACATTTTAATGTTCCAAAAAGTTCTGTTCAGGATAGAGTGTCACTGATTAAGAAAGGGTTTGAATGTGAACTGAAGCCTAAACTTGGACTTTTTGAACCAACATTTCCTTCAAATTTTGAAGAAGAGCTGACACAACACTTTAGAGAACTTGATGATAGGTTAATGGGGTTGAGTAGAAAGGAATTTCTGAAGTTGGCATTCGACTTAGCAGAGACACTTGGAATTCCACACAGATTTAAAAGGGACACCAAATGTGCTGGGAAAGATTTTTACAACTCTTCCATGCAAAGACATCCACATTTGAGTTTGTGCTCACCAGTATCTACCAGTTTGATGAGGTGTGTTAGTTTTAATGAACCTCAAGTCAAATTGTTTTTCGAAAAACTGACAATACTGATAGAGATATACAACTTCCCACCTTCTAAAATGTACCATGCGGACGAAACTGGGGTTTCAACTGTCCACCAAAATCAGAAAGTCTTGTTTGTTAAAGGAAAGAAGCAAGTTGGAAAATTGACATCAGCTGAAAGAGGCCGAAACGTTACAGTCATGCTTTGCATGAATCCTGTTGGCCATTTCATTCTACCTATGTTTATTTTCCCGAGGAAGAGAATGAATGACAGACTAATGATAGGAGCACCTGATGAAGCCATCGCTGCAGCTCAGTCAAATGGTTGGATGAGTGCAGAAACATTCTTAGTGTGGTTGAAACATTTTGTTCGATATATTCAGCCTACACAACATAATCCTGTATTGTTGCTGTTAGATGGACATTCTAGCCACAATGACCTTGCTGTGATATGTTATGCTAGGGAAAATAATGTCCACATGATAAGCACTCCTCCTCACACTACTCACAAACTCCAACCATTGGACAGAACTTTCATGAACCCATTCAAGAATGCTTATGCTGAAAGTTGTGCTCTGTGGATGCGACAAAATGATGGTCTAAGAATAACAGAAAATGAAAGTGCATATAGGAAGTCTTGTCGTCTTGATATTGCAAGCAATGGGTTTTCTTGCACAGGCATCTATCCTTTGAACCCCGGAGTTTTCTCTGACCTAGATTTTATTCCATCACTTCTGACAGAAATTCCTGAAGTACCTTAAGTCGAAAATACAAGAGCTCCTAGCAATGATCCCGTTACTGCTGCACAACCATCTTGCAGTTCAATCACTAATCAGGCAACAGAAACACATAGGCCTATTCCAATGACAGTAACCTCTGATGATCCTGTGAAATCGCCCAGATCAATCACTTCTAGGCCGAATGTTGAAGACAACAGCCATCCCTCAACATCAACGAATGTTACAAATGTTTTGAAAACTTTGTCACCTCTTCCAGACGCCAGCAAAAGAATAAGTTCATGTAGGAAACGAAAAGCTCAGCGAAGTGAAATTCTAACGTCAAGCCCTTACAAAGAAGCTGTGGAGCTTAAGACACGACCAAAAACCAAAAATATTCTACGAAGAAAACCTAGCAAACTGTCACTTACTGTGGAACAGTCCAAGTCGAAACAGTGTCGGAAAAAATTGTCAAGGAAAACATCTTTACCAGTAACTAAGACAATGTGCATAATCTGCTGTGAAGGTTTTGAAAAAAACTGGATTCAATGTTGTACATGTAAGGGATGGGCACATGAGGAATGTGCTGGAGTTGATCCAGATGATGTATCCTTTTACTGTGATTTGTGCTTAATGAAGAAATGATGTGTCCGGGGATACCCGGAATGTATCGTTTCTGTGCAAAAACATTAGCACCATTGTAATCATAATTTTCGTTCATTAGAAGATTGTATGTGTTTGTATTGGCAATGTATGCACATATAGTGTTTCAAGCGTAAAACTGACAGATTAACTTTTTAAATATATATGAAATTTTTTCAGATGTATGTAATTATGCTTAAGTGTCCGAGACTACCCACCTCTCCCCTACTTATTTTAAAACTTGAGATAACTTTATGCTATAACCATTTCAGTTTACTAAGTATATTCCGGGGTAGTTTCACTAGCATAAAGTTTTACTTCTGGCACACCAATACGTTTGGTATGTGCCCTAATGTTTACGAAAGTGGCTAGGTACGGGTTTATGTTGCTACACGTGGGTCCGCCATCTTTGTGTCAATTTACGTCCATCGACTTCCGTTACCATTTCCGCGAAATTACTCCCACCAAATGCCGTATGACGTAAACTAAGGACATCAAAAAAATGATTGTAGTGTGACGCGATGCCACTATGTATTTTTTTTTTTCCTCTCGTGAACGCATACAAATTGTCAGGTATTCTGTTTCTAGCGTATTTCGCCAATGCCCGCTCTTGCGGGAAAGTGTGTGTGTGTGTGTGTGTGTGTGTGTGTGTGTGTAGGTGTGTGTGTGTAGGTGTGTGTGTGTGTGTGTGTGTGTGTGTGTGTGCGTTACGCAGGCAGTGACGTCACGGTGAGTCACTCCTCTTGAGATATGCGGCAGAGCGAGAGAGAGAGAGAGATTGTCACTCGTCCAAGATGACTCACACGGGCCTGGCACCGTTTCCAGGCTGACACACGCGCATAGCTGGAGGGGGAAAAAATTACATTTCTCCTTCCCCTTCACCCTCCTTAAGGTATCCGATTAAATACGACCCTCTGACATTTGTGCCCGTGAACTTCGCTGCGAGGAAAAAAAACTGCACTACACTTAAGGTCCGTCCCCCCCCCCCCCCCCTTTTCTTGACAGCCAGGGCACTCACACTGTGTGCAGAGCTACAGGGAAAAAAAAAAAAAAAACAATCAATTGAGAAACCGCTCATGATATCAGAGTTTTATCTGTTTATGACAAGCTTTTAATAATACGTAGTTTTTTAATAATGAGTAGTTCTGTTTCCATGTTTCGTTTTTAAAATATATTTTCAGTACACACAAAAAATAATTCTGTACTTTTACAAAAGATTCCTTCTGAGAACAGTTTGTTATACTACAATAAAGATGTAACTTTTTACGAACCGTGGTTACAGCTATTTTCGAATATATGAAACACGTTTATCGAGATAATACTAAGTGTTCTTAATGAAAATGTGAGCACAATTTTATATTTTAATTCACGTTTCATTCAGGCATAATTTCTTTTAAATAATGAGAAAGACTATCGAATATTCAATAAACTGACTGTTAATAAATTATTTTTCATAAGAAATAATCAGCATTAAATCGAAAAACATATTCCATATATGCACAGATAACCATAGCCATGTGTTGTACATGTAGAGAAACTTTTGTAAAAGTAAAGATTTTTTTTTCTCTGTGGGGACCGTTACAGACTAAAGTGACTAGGATAACGCCGATAAACCAATGGAAACTAAAATATGGATGACGTCACTGGGACTCGTCAGTGTCCTGTGAAATGTGAGTCCGATATCTCAAATCCGAGCCGTCCATGGCTTGATCGCAACAAAATATGAATTTAGCCTTTTTTTTTTTTTTTTTAAAGCAAACGTATGGAGTCAGGATCTCCCCTACTTTAACTTGACATAGAATTTTAGGGTTTTAAGTACGTTTACCCTCAGATCAAGAACTTTTTTGGAGTTATACTTCTTCAGCGCATTATGAAAAAACGATGAGGATGAATTTTTACGATGAGTTTTCACTATGCAACGAAATTTTCACAGAGTGAATACAAAGATGCATACAAATAAAATTATATATGTTCTTTTAAATCATTTACTTCCGTGATTGTTACTGAATACTGGTCCATATCATTAAAAACATTTATTTATTGTGAATATTAGTGATAGATATTGAATTTATAAACTTTTTCAAGTTCAGGTGTATTTGTATAAGTGAGGTTATGTTCCCGTATGTACATATAGCGATGTCAGGTTGCTTGTAAGCTTTCATTTTCGATGACAGGGAGTGTCTGTGGAAGGTTTAGTAGTCACCTGGCCGTTTTTTTGTGAGGTACTGTTCCCGTATGTATAATTTTGTTGCACTATAAATTAATTTATTATTTAATAAATAAAACTAATACTTTGAATAAACTTTCAGCATACTTATGTATTTTCATTACTAACTAAAAGTTCTCAATTTTTTTAATAATTTAAATAATTAATTTTAAACTATGTTTATATTAATATTGAATACTGAATATTTATCTAGTTTTTATAATTTGATTGAATTTGTATTTTACTTACCGCAATACTACAGTTCGCTTATTATTTTATTTCTATTAATTATTTACATGCAAAATTAAAGTTAATTTTTTACTACTCCAAATAAGCATAACTTCTAACGCAAGTACATAAATACACGCACCCATAAATATATAAATATATAAACTATAAAGTAACTAATTTCCGGCATGCATTACAATGCCTAAATCTTTTTTTTTTTTTTTTTTTTTTTTGTAATTTGTTTAAAGTAGGTACACATATACAAATCATCTATCTCTCTATATCTATGTATATATTTATAGCTTTCTCTTTACATATATATTTACCTCTCTTTATCTCTCTCTATTTATATATATATATACATACCTCTATCCCTCTCTCTGAATTTCTCTATATTACTCTGTATATCTTTTTCTCCTGTATCTCTATCTTTCTCATCTATGTATAAACCTATCTATACATCTATATCTATATCACTCTTCAGAAATGAAAATTTTAATAATCCATGTTTTAACTATTTATATTTTAGCTATCTTTTTACCTGTCACAGGTATGACACAGGTATATAAAAACATGCGCTTATTCTAATAGAACGTTGTGTCGAAATTCTAAGAAGAACTTTCAGAGATATAAGATTTTGAACGAATGAACATTTATTACATTTAAATATGTATATATATTCTCGTTGACACAAATAGTTGCTTATTTATTGCACTAATTACTTCCAAATATAAATAATACACAGTAATGTCAAATCTCGGCAGTTTCATTAATTGGCAAAATACAACAAAATTGACATAAATGGGGTAGGTTTCTTTGAATAAGAGAAAAATTTATATAACTTCCTTAATATGACAAAAATCGCAACCGTCTGACATAATTATATCTAGTTAGAGTAATACCAAAATATTTTGTCTGAATAAATTGTTGCGACCAACCATAACTGCTAAAGATGGAAAATAAATATTGGAGAGCAAAATAATTAATTGAATCCGTTGAAATTGTTTGTAAATATTATCTAGAATTCTTGCCTGAAATAATTTTTAATAAAACGGACTAATACTGCAAGGGGTGAAAAACAGGGGTTGAATAGAAAAAATATTTAATAACCTTCTTAGTAGGCATTTATCAAATTGGCTCAGATGTTTTTAAAACTTTTAAAACATGATCCAACCATTTTGTCCCATTGTGTTCAAATAGACAAACAGACAGACAATTGTTTTTAAAATAATCTTATTGTATTCTGTTACTCTCCCTACATCACACGCAATCAGTTTTTAGCAAACATTTTCCATGTACTGACACGACGGTTCTAAAATTTATCCATGGTATAGATAGAAGATAAATTTATTGTTACATAAATAGTAGCTTTCCATTATGACTTCATTTATAAGAGCGTATTAATATCGCGAAATTATGCAAAAAGAGTAAACAACGGAAATAAAAAGTATTGTTGTTTTTTCTTCAGATATAGTACTTTTAATTCGGCCTAAGCTGGTTAAAAATAATTTTTGCATGGTGGAGACTGTGGTGGATGGAGAACTTTCTGGTTGGATTTCAAAACATGGGAATCCTTCATTTCACAGACGAGAAAGCCAAACGCCCAATCGTGCATCTTCGAGGTTTTTTTTTTGTTCATTGTAAATAAATATGGTGGTGTTGATAAAAGGATACTAATGGTCAATTAGGTTAGGTTAGCTACATTATAAATACTTTAAAACATTGTGGACGGTTGATTTTGTTAGGATAGCTACATAAAAGATACGGAAAAAAAGCATGAACTTAGGGGAACTTCGGGTTTTGGCTCTCTCGTCTGTGAAAAGTAGGATTACCTTCAAAACATGGTTAAAACAAATGCACGCACATCACTCCGTTACGTGAGACTAATAATAATAAATGGGCGGTGAAACAGCAATACGTTAAATTGCACCAGGCTTGTGAACATAGCCGTAGCTCCAAGTTAAAAGAGCGCGAAGATAACATCATGAAATAGCACGATGAAACGTTGCTGCTATCAAAGTTTTGAAATAGCAAGTATTACTGTGTCGCTGATGGTAATTCATTACCAATATCACATCATCGTGCGAGTGAACATAAGTCTATTTGCTACGCAGTATCGACAACACAGGTATTAAGTATTAGTCTGGTAATGGATTGAGCTGTGTTTTGGTTTTTCATTAAATGTTTAGTGTATAAATGTGTGCTATAATCAGTAGATTTTTGTGTGCTATGAGCAGTAGATACTTATGTGTGCTATGAGCAGTAGATGTTTATAATGTGTGCTATAAGAAATAGCTGTTTATAATGTGTCCTATAAGCAGTAGATGTTTATAATGTGTGCAGTAAGGAAAGATGTTTATAATGTATGCTGTAAGCAGTAGATGTTTATAATGTTGTTACCAGTGGGAAAACAAGTCCGCAAAGGATAGCCCATTTAATTACTTGCAGTCTTATTTATTAACCAATATTTGAATTATTAAGTCAATTATAGTAGTTTAATTGTCTGCCACAAACAAATCACACCTTTAACCAGTCCGCTTTTCACTCTCCCCACTGGAGCTAGGCTTGACAGAGGCTTTCTCTGCTGTGTCTCTCTTACCTCGCACCTCGGTCACAATGCATTGCTCCGCACTACATTCCATTTGTTTGTTGTAAATATAACTGAAATTAAAATATAAAATAAGAAAATATAAAATAATAAATTAACTAAGATTACAGATATTTATAAAATTGTACATATACATACATGAAAGCAACTAACTATATAGGTACAAAAAAAGTTATCAGTAATACATTTTTTTAGGATTCTTTCCCGGCCATTTTTGCTGTGTGTTGTCCCAGTACCTACATACATTAATTAAAGTTATTCGTAACCCGTTTCCTGAATAGATTTACAGTACACACTACATACATTAATAAGCATAATAAAACAATAAACACAGTAAAAATTGTTTTATATTTGATTATATGTTCCATGGTTTAAAGAATTTATGTCTGTACAACACATATTCGTATTCGTAAGCGTGACAAGAAATATTAAGTACTATTTCGAAAGTGAAAAAATGTGTGCATTGAGTCCACATGTGACAAAAGTGAAACTTCTTGCTTATCACTTAGAGTTACATTATTGGTAATTGTTTCATGAACAGGAGATAATTATTAAAAAATGGTAAGGATTCGGTATGATCTCATGAGAAGAATGCCTTTTTACACATCCTGTAATCTCTCATCAGTTCACTGGCAACTATTGGCGCCTCTTTTGGTGGTTTATTCCTACATAATACCTTTTATCTGCTTCTGCCTTTTTATTATTTTTATAAATTATGTTAAATCACGGTTTCCAGTTTAATAAAATGAACGAACAAAAAAACTCAATTTAAATTAAATGACACCTATAAAGTCTATCTCACAAGTCTATAAGTCATTTTTTTTTACATTTTCAATCACACTATTCACATAAAAAGTAATGATATATATACAGTTAAATGCACAAATCAATAACTATTTTCCACGCGAATAAATAAATCGTAAATACTTTAAATATAATAAAAGAAATATGGTAGCATCAATCGTTAGCCGTTACGTAATGAACTGAGGAGTAGACAAACACAAGCAGCGTTACGAGAGTTCCGTAGCATCACTGCTGCGTCATTTCTACTTCTCCCCTTCCGTCTGCCCCTTCCGGCCGTTATAACCATCATATAGAATGCTACGCTACGTACATGCCCCCCCCCCCCCTCCTTTTTTTACGGTCTTCCAATTCGACCGCTAATCAGGGTCGGATTTAGGGGAGGGCAACCGGGGCGAAAGCCCCGGGGCCTCCACAAACGGAGGACCCCCACAATAGACACTTCGGGAAAAAAAACTTTCAAATTCCGACAAGTAAACACTAGTAAACATATTTTCCTTTAATATTCTTTTTTCGCTCTTTTACCTTTACCTACGGTACTTTGTACATACGTGATTATATTATTGTTAAATATTAACAGAAATACTTATTATCACTAAAATTTAATTTCATATAATTCTTGTCTCCGATTATATTTATGTATGTTTTTTTTAATACTAAGAGAATCTACTTGATTTCACAATACATTACTTATTGGAAAACTCGACTTAAAAAATTGTTCATTTTATTTGTAAAATAATTTGGGGCCAGGGGGCCTCCGCTCCTCTGTTGCCCCGAGGCCTCCAGACCTCTGAATCCGGCCCTGCCGCTAATGCATGCTTTGAAGTGGCGTCGCCGCTGACGCACTCACCTCCTCTACCGGTTCCCCCACCACGTACCTTATATTTCCCTAATGCTATCGGAATATTCGTAATGCTCGAAAATTGTAGCCCTCACAGAAAAGAAATTTCACTTTTAAAAAATGTATTCTAAATGTGCAAAATTAAATGTGCAAAATTAACTATTGCAATGGGTTTACAACTACTGTTTTTTTTTACAAATGGTTTCCAAATGAAAATTTTTATAAAAACAAAATACAAAAAAAAAAAAGAGCGTAAATTGTGAACTCACTCGTTCGCACGGCGACACAGTCCCCGATGCAACAACCTTACCACACACGAAGCCCGGTAGACACCCGGCTATCGCTCGCAAAAAGGTCGCTCACCCTCTCTTCACTTCGCTGCACTCGCAAGTTGACCTACTCTATCAACCACCCACCTCTCACCTTGGAAATAGTCTCGCACCCCCCCCCCCCCCCCCCCCCCCCGAAGTGGCGCGTTGTAAAAAAAAATCCCCGACTCAAACACTCGAAGCTTCCAGAACAATGGCGTTCTAGTTACGCCACTTCACGAGGACGGGATTCTGGGAACATTGCCTGAACCCTCGATGAGGACAGACAGGCGTAGCGGGGTGACGGGCGCTAGCTGTCCGGGGGGTGAGGAGCGGGCCTCCCCCGGCCCCCCTGCTGCCTTGCGTACCCATAGAACAAGGAGGGAGATATATAGAAGTGTAGGCTGAAACCATGTTTTGCGAGACATGCGAAACCATCTGTTGGGTGGACCCATAACTACTAAAAAAAATATAAATCCTCGAGCGGGAAGTTCAGATCCGACGTGTTAGCTTTTCAATGGTAATTTGACTACTTTAACGACTAATTGCTTATAAGAAGACAGTTATTTTTCCAAAAAAAAAAAAAAAAAAAAAAAAAACACTTTATGCCGGTTTGTCATTAAAACAAGCATTACATGTATAAATGAATAGGAGATGCAGTACGTCTGGTAAGCCAACCAACAAAATATGTTGCTACCAAAATAAAATTAACTTATTTTTTCACTGGCATGTTTTCTGATAGTAGCTTATGCATTAATTCTCACAATCAATGTAACTATGATAGTAGTATATTATGCGGTGGGGCCAATACTACACAATAATATATATGTATCAATCTATGCAATTAGAGTTTCTCCCCCATGGGCGCGCTGAGCCAACTGGCCTGCCTTGTGGACTGGTTCCTAGCATCCTCGTAACAATATCAGTAATTCTTAAAATTGTTAATTATTTCTGGAAAATTGCACGAACTATTTTTTATTACATATACCTACTAAATTTTAAATTAATGGCTCGAAAACCCACTTTATGGAGATCAATTTTCCTACATGTTTTTTTTTTCAACTTTAAATAATTTTGGGTAATTATGAGAAAGTTATTATGTAAGACCACCCATAAAATATTTTTTAACATCCCCGATCACAAGCCGTTAATAACAACCGATATATTTCACAGGTAGTAACAACAATAACTGGTTGCTACTTGGAATCCACAGTTTTTCTCATCTGTAATGCCAGTGCTGAAGACCAGTGGAATAATAAAACGGTTAAAGAGTTCTACCGCATCTTTAGTTTATGGTCTGCCCAGTTTTCATTTTTTCTATATGGCTACATAAGGAAAGGATCATTTTGTTAATGCGGAAAGCCTATATTCATAACCACTCAGCTACACTTTGAATCATCTATATATGTCTATGAAGGAAAAGAACAAGGACAGGCTAAATATAATTTTTGTAATTGATTAGGAAGTTTATTATTACTGACCGAATAAAACTGTACGTTTCAGTTAGTATTTTGAGTAAGGATATACAATTATTTTTAATCTCGTGGGTGGTACAATATGACCAGAAATTCTCATGATATTTCAACGTTGTTCAGTAACTGATAAAACCACTTGATCAGTAGAAGGTTAAGAGAATTTAGCTGATTAAATGTTCCTTGCTGTGACATTCCAATTTTTTCCCCTTACTGTACCAATGAAATGTCCGAACAGGCCTTTTTATTTTAATCCAAACTGCAGTTAATTATGTGTTATGCCCGCCATCGCGGAAAATAAAACTTAAATGGCATTTAAGCAAAAAAAAAAAAAAAAAAAAAGAATCTTACCGGGGAGTGAAAATTTCAGAAGTTGGTTAAGAAGAAGGAAAAAAAAACCGGTAACTATTTCTTTCGGAATAAATATTCGCTTGTAGGTGACGTCAGAACATTCGTGTTCGCGAAAGAATTTTAATTTTAAGTCACGTGGTCGCGAATTTCTACATCGTGAGTGGTTAAGGGGGTGAGGTTGGGGAGGGGGGGAAATAAAATTATCTCGACCACTACACGATGTTAAAAATAAGCGGAATAAATGGACCGCTGCCTTTTAAGGTGTTGTAATTTCTTAAGCGCAGTCCGCGAGGTTTTCTCGGGTTTTAATAAAGTTTTCACTTCCCGATCAACAGGAACTCAACACTGCATGGGTAACTGGTCGGTACAGGCACACAGCTTAGCCACGTGACTTCGACTTAACAACTCCGACTTACTTAACAAGTTTGAAACACATCTGATTTATGATTTTATTTTCGCAATGAACTACCGTGAATAAGCTACTCATGTGTATAAAAAATTGACGCACAGAGTCCTGGATAGACAGGACAATTGATACCGCTTCTCGTGTTTCCAAAATTAAATTAATTGTTTGAGGGGGCAACTTCTTTGCTGAGGGGGGGGGGAACAATTTTCTAGCGTTACAAAAATTCCGATCGCATGAGGGGAAACAGTTAGGTGCGTGGTGGCGGAACCGGTATTATGAGGAGAGTACGTCAGCGGCGACGCCATTTTACCGCATGCGCTAGCGGTCGAATGGGAAGACAAAAAGGGGGATGGATAGGTACGTAGCCTAGTATGCTATATTATAGTCGTAACGGCCGGAAGGGGAGACGGAAGGGGAGAGGTAGAAACGACGCAGCAGTGATGCTACGGAATACTCGTAACGCTGCTTGTGTTTGTCTACTTCTCAGTTTTAGTAACGGCTGACGATTTGACGCTGCTATAATATATATATATATATATATATATAATTTTTTTTAAATATTATTTAAAGTATCCATAGTTTATTTACTCGTTTGGAAAAAAAAAGTTAATTGATTTGTGCAATTAACTTAATAAGTATCATTAATTTGTATTTGAATAGTGTGATTGAAAATGTATAGACGTATAAAATCAAGAGGTTAGCTAGCTTCGTAAGTGTAATTTATTTTTTTGTTACGTGAACTGTCAAAAGGACTTATTGACTTGGGCGATCGACCTTCTAAACGTAATTTTATGTTCGTTTTGAGTATTTTTTTTAATATGAGATCATAGTCTCACTCTTACTTTTCTCAATTATTATCTTCTTTCAATAAAAAATAACGTTATATATATATATATGCCTAATAAGCAAATGTTTCACTTCTGTCGTGCGTGGACTCTACTCTAACGAATTTTTTTCTCCTCATAATTTTGCAGCTTCAAACTGTTTGTTCAATTCGACACATAGTAGCCGTTGCCTAAACTCCTTCTATAAGCACCTCAACCAACCCATCGTCTCTTCCACTTGCACACAGAGGCAGCGCGCAGCAGCCAATAGAGGCCTGGGACAGTGGTGATATGCCCGGGCGGTCGACCGTTTTGCGGCACACCCTGTAGCAGGTGTACCACTCCAAGTCACGAGTCAAAACATTAAAAAAAAAAAAAGAAAATTACAAAAAAATATATATATAGCAAATTTGGACTCAAATTCGACACAATGAATAAACACGCAATGCACGTACTCGACACGGGGGACGCACCACAACGACGAAATACCACAACGCCGAACGTACAATAACGCCGAACGTACAATAACGCCGAACGTACAATAACGCCGAACGTACAATAACGCCGAACGTACAATAATGTAGCCTTGCATTTTATGCTCGGTAGACGCTCAATATTAAGGGCAACATTCACATTTCAGCTTTCAGCAGTACCATTGCTGCATTTCGCTGGAAACTGAATAATTGGAAGAGTGGCAAGATAATTTCAGATGCAGTACCCATATTGCCGTTAACGAACCCCGGGCAAAATTTCCGCCATAACCCGACCTTTAGGATGGGAAACACTAATATCGAAAAAAAAAAAATAGTTTTAAAATTTTCGAAATTTTGGGTTGTTTAAAAACACCCCCCCCCCCCCCCCTCAAGGAGAACAGTCAACGCCGGGGCCAATTCCCAACATGCCCCGACCTCATGGATACACAAAAAGTTTGGTTACTACCCATATATCAAAATTAGTGGTTTTTTTACCTCGTGACACCCCCTTTCCCTCTTTCCCTGAGGCCTTAAGTTATCAAATTATTTTATTATCAGAGGTTCTTTATATGTAAGCAAAATTTCAACACATTCTGAAGCTAATACAAGTGTGGTAAAAAACATTAACTTTAATTTTGCATGCAAATAATTTATAGAAATAAAATAATAAATAGACTGGAGTAATATTACAAATACGGTTGGTAAAGTACAATTTAAATCAAATGTTTTTTTTTAAATAAATACTCAGTATTCAATATTAATATCAACAGGTGCATAAAATGTATTTAATTTAGTAAAATATTATAGATAGATCTTAATTAATAATAAAAATCAATAAATACACTCAATATTTATTCAGATTTATAACTTTTCATTATTTTCTAAATAATAATAATCAAATAATTTATAATGCAAATAAAGTATACATAAAGGAACATAACCTCACTTATATAAATACATTTGTTAAAGCACTTGAAAAGTTTATAAACACAATTTATGTCACTAATATTTAATAATAAATAATTGCTTTCAATTATATGGTCCAGTATTCAATATAAATCACTGAAGTATATGATTTAAAAGCACGTATATTTTTTTATGTAGCCCTTTTTTTCTTTTTCATTCTGTCAATTTTTGTTCAATGCTGCGCGCGCATTGTAATAATTCAGTCTCATTTTTTTTCTTCATAACGCGCCTGAAGAAATATAACTTCAATTTTTTTTTTAATATTTGATCACGTGTATTTAAAAAAACTTAGATTAGGACGTGGCTTCTTACATAGTAACTTACCGTCTTCGCTGATATTTTACCACAATTTTTTTTTCTTAATAACTTCGGTGTGAGGGGGGAGAAGGTGTATATGTATGATCCTGCCCCCCCCCCCCCCCCCTACTCATCATTTTGCGACCGCAACTGCCGGAAATACCTGGATCAGACGTGTCCCACTTTCCGGTGGCAACGCGCGCTGGAAGAATTATAATCGCAAATGCGTCCCGGTAAGCGGTCTGCAGACAATGGGGCGGGGTACCCCAACAACTGTATAGGAAGAAAGTTAGAGGAGCCTTTTCGACGGCACTTAATGACAGGGGTGGGGGGGGGGGGGGGAAGGCGGCGGAAGTTTTTGGCGTGCCTTTCTTCCCGGGAGAGATTAGAAAGTACTGGCGCGTCTCTCTCTCTCTCTCACTCTTTCACGAACGGCTGTCGGGGCAGGTCACGTGGTGTCTGCGGAGATCAGTTCATCTGTCAGTTTTTTTTTCCATGTTACGACGTCTTGTATAAACCAGAAACGAATCTCACATTTCCTTCGCCAGGGCCAGAAACTTGTGATCGGTCAGCCAGTCCTCCGCAAACCAAGTTAAACCTACCAGGCATGATTATTTTTTTTGTTTTCCATCTGTGTACTTTAAATTGTAAAATTTTAAGTTAATTTTTTTTTCAAGGGGCTCCTCCCAGTAGTATATAATAGGGGCTCCGGAAACAGGGTTCAGGGTGTGGTGCTTGGTGCCGACCGCCATCTTGGATTGTGACGTCACGGCGGCCATCTTGGATAAGCGTAATGTGACACTTTTTCTTGCGTGCAGCCGCCGTAACGGGACACCGCGTAACGGGACACAGCGTAACGGGACACAGCGTAACGGGACACAGCGTAACGGGACACAGCGTAACGGGGCATAACGTAACGGGGCAAGTAGATCACGGCGTTCATCTTGAATCCGCCATTTTGTATGACGTCAATGTGTGTTCTCGAAAATTCCGGTGATGTGTTTTCCGCCATTTTGAATTATGACGTCACCGTTGCAATTTTCGTTACGGCCGCCATCTTTAACTTTTTTATTTATTATCCGATTTTAACGAATTTTTTTTTAAATTTATAAAAAAATTCACTTAATATAAATTTAATAAATTATTTATAAAAAAATTACATAAACGACACGGAGTTCGGAGTCCTAGGTTCGAACCCGACAGAGGCAAAAAAAAATAAAAATGGCGACCGATCCAACCCTCACAGTGGACGCAGGCAGACTGACCCCCACCACTTATGTCAATTCACATATACCATCAGGTAGTATGACATCATGTCCGCCATCTTGAAATTCGGACGCCATCTTGAAAATCTTTATTTATTATCCGATTTTAATGAAAAAAATTCCAAAATTCATCAAAAAATTAACGTATTTGAATTCTGTTTGATTATATCGATGCACATCCTTGGTTCGATTCCCGACGAGAGTAAACAGTCGAACCTTCCTCCATGAAAGCTACCTAGACTGATCTACCACCACCAATACCAAAGTATATACCGTCAACTGGTATGACATCATGTCCGCCATCTTGTCTTCATCCGCTGGAGACCACCATCTTGTTTTCGTATGCTAGAGTGTGCCGATACCATGAAGTATAATTATCTGGTCACCAGACCTTGACCTTGACCTTGACCTTGACCTTTGACCTTGACCTTGGACCTTGACCTTTGACCTTTGACCTTGGACCTAGACCTTTGACCTAGACCTTTGACCTAGACCTTTGACCTAGACCTTTGACCTAGACCTAGACCTTTGACCTTTGACCTTCACCTTGAAATTAAACCTTCACCTTGAAATTAAACCTTCACCTTGAAATTAAACCTTCACCTTGAAATTAGACCTTCACCTTGAAATTAGACCTTCACCTTGAAATTTGACCTTCACCTTGAAATTTGACCTTCACCTTGAAATTTGACCTTCACCTTGAAATTTGACCTTCACCTTGAAATTTGACCTTCACCTTGAAATTTGACCTTCACCTTGAAATTTGACCTTCACCTTGAAATTTGACCTTCACCTTGAAATTTGACCTTCACCTTGAAATTTGACCTTCACCTTGAAATTTGACCTTCACCTTGAAATTTGACCTTCACCTTGAAATTTGACCTTCACCTTGAAATTTGACCTTCACCTTGAAATTTGACCTTCACCTTGAAATTTGACCTTCACCTTGAAATTTGACCTTCACCTTGAAATTTGACCTTCACCTTGAAATTTGACCTTCACCTTGAAATTTGACCTTCACCTTGAAATTTGACCTTCACCTTGAAATTTGACCTTCACCTTGAAATTTGACCTTCACCTTGAAATTTGACCTTCACCTTGAAATTTGACCTTCACCTTGAAATTTGACCTTCACCTTGAAATTTGACCTTCACCTTGAAATTTGACCTTCACCTTGAAATTTGACCTTCACCTTGAAATTTGACCTTCACCTTGAAATTTGACCTTCACCTTGAAATTTGACCTTCACCTTGAAATTTGACCTTCACCTTGAAATTTGACCTTCACCTTGAAATTTGACCTTCACCTTGAAATTTGACCTTCACCTTGAAATTTGACCTTCACCTTGAAATTTGACCTTCACCTTGAAATTTGACCTTCACCTTGAAATTTGACCTTCACCTTGAAATTTGACCTTCACCTTGAAATTTGACCTTCACCTTGAAATTTGACCTTCACCTTGAAATTTGACCTTCACCTTGAAATTTGACCTTCACCTTGAAATTTGACCTTCACCTTGAAATTTGACCTTCACCTTTAAATTTGACCTTCACCTTGAAATTTGACCTTCACCTTGAAATTTGACCTTCACCTTGAAATTTGACCTTCACCTTGAAATTTGACCTTCACCTTGAAATTTGACCTTCACCTTGAAATTTGACCTTCACCTTGAAATTTGACCTTCACCTTGAAATTTGACCTTCACCTTGAAATTTGATCTTCACCTTTAAATTTGACTTGACCTTGAAATTTTACTTTGTCCTTGTCGACCATTTTGGACCCGACATTTAATGTTCAGTACATGCTACCAGGAGCGACCAACTGCTGGAGTACGTCATCTTGTGTGTGTACTCATATTATAGAGTACATTTACATCTGGTTAATTTTATTTTAACCTGCTACAGTGCAGTAATCATTTATTACCGAGGTGCCCCCCGCCATCTTGAAATTCGGATGCCATCTTGAAATCATGTAATAATGTAGCTAGAAAAGCGGGAAAAAATCCAAAATTCATCAAAAAAATAACTCATTAACTTACAAATCGAATCGATGGATCCCTGTCCACGGTTCGATTCTTGACCAGAGACAGTTGTAACTAATTATTAAATAAATGTTAGGTTCTGTTTTCCATTACCTTTCGCGGAGTTTATTAATCATTCACTCTACGAAAAACAACTCAAGTCAATATACCGGACCAACGAATTAAATCAGTGCCGATTAGCCTATTATGAAAGTCTAATTTTTCAATAATCTGAATAACATATAAGCCGTTCATGTACAAAGCCACACATATAGATCAATTGCCTTCAGTCCATGAGACCGAGTCATGTCATTATCAGACGTATAGGCTAGTCATTTCAGGACCACATGACCTTCGTAATCCATCGTGACATTTTTATACATTCTAAAGGACCAAGTAACCTTGTAAAATATTTTAGTAACACCAAGAGGTGATAAACTAGTAAATATTCAATCACTACATTTTGTACTACGCGCAATCAACAAAAAAGGAAGCACCAACAACGAAAAGACAGCACCACCAACGAAAAGGCAGCACATTTGGAAGCACCGACAACGAAAAGGCAGCACATTTGGAAGCACCGTCATCGAAAAGGCAGCACATTTGGAAGCACCGACAACGTAAAGGCAGCACATTTGGAAGCACCGACAACGAAAAGGCAGCACATTTGGAAGCACCGACAACGAAAAGGCAGCACATTTGGAAGCACCGACAACGAAAAGGCAGCACATTTGGAAGCACCGACAACGAAAAGGCAGCACATTTGGAAGCACCGACAACGAAATGGCAGCACATTTGGAAGCACCGACAACGAAATGGCAGCACATTTGGAAGCACCGACAACGAAAAGGCAGCACATTTGGAAGCACCGACAACGAAAAGGCAGCACATTTGGAAGCACCGTCATCGAAAAGGCAGCACATTTGGAAGCACCGTCATCGAAAAGGCAGCACATTTGGAAGCACCGACAACGAAAAGGCAGCACATTTGGAAGCACCGTCATCGAAAAGGCAGCACATTTGGAAGCACCGTCATCGAAAAGGCAGCACATTTGGAAGCACCGACAACGAAAAGGCAGCACATTTGGAAGCACCGACAACGAAAAGGCAGCACATTTGGAAGCACCGACAACGAAAAGGCAGCACATTTGGAAGCACCGACTACGAAAAGGCAGCACATTTGGAAGCACCGTCATCGAAAAGGCAGCACATTTGGAAGCACCGGCAACGAAAAGGCAGCACATTTGGAAGCACCGGCAACGAAAAGGCAGCACATTTGGAAGCACCGACAACGAAAAGGCAGCACATTTGGAAGCACCGTCATCGAAAAGGCAGCACATTTGGAAGCACCGACAACGAAAAGGCAGCACATTTGGAAGCACCGACAACGAAAAGGCAGCACATTTGGAAGCACCGTCATCGAAAAGGCAGCACATTTGGAAGCACCGTCATCGAAAAGGCAGCACATTTGGAAGCACCGACAACGAAAAGGCAGCACATTTGGAAGCACCGACAACGAAAAGGCAGCACATTGGAAGCACCGACAACGAAAAGGCAGCACATTTGGAAGCACCGACAACGAAAAGGCAGCACATTTGGAAGCACCGACAACGAAAAGGCAGCACATTGGAAGCACCGACAACGAAAAGGCAGCACATTTGGAAGCACCGCCAACGAAAAGGCAGCACATTTTGGATGCATCATCGAATAAGGAAGCACATTTGGAAGCTCCATCAACTAAAAAAGGCAAAAAGGAAGCACAAGTTACGAGATCTAAGTCTTAGTAAGAAATCATAATACAAGAAATAAAAACATTACATTCTTATAATTTAAATTATTTATTTTATTTCTTTACATTATACAAATGCAAGTAAAACAAGTCAATATTGTATGTAGCCAACATTCCTCAGTTCCTTGAGTATGAAGGATATTTCTTTGATGCACGAATAGTTTCCTGCACAAAGCGAACCATGTAGTAGTCTTAGCCGGTCAACCAATATGTTTGGATCTTTCCATGATGTGTAATCATTCTCTTCTACCACCATCTTCCTTGCACCTTTATAATAAATATTATGATCTCTGGTGTCTTCCGTTTTACCACCAACCTCAGGGTAACTTTCATGTTTGAGACGGTGATCATCACAAGCTTGATCAGATTTATTTAATATATCACGTCGTTTCCATCGTTTCGGTCTCAGGACACCGCCACATTCTTCGATCTTGGCAGCTTTAGGTGCTTCATCATAGTCTATGTCTTTGTCAACAGCCTCAGAGTCACTGTAACAATCACCGTAGAAGGAATCGTCTTCACCCAATTTACCGTAATAATTCGATGTTGATGATGTTGAAGTGTCTTCATCGTCTTCGTGCTTCCTTTTTAGGAGTCCATCATTTTTACAAAGTAGGAAAGATCTACTTGAATTCGGCTGGAATATATTCTCACTTTTCACGTTAAGGATTCTTCCATTGTCTTCATTCTTCCGTAAATCATCAACCTTCTTCAATTTAAGTTCTTTGTCGAGATCGGAAGAGCCAAGAAAATTATTGTCGTAATGCAGATCACTCTTCCTTAGGCTAGTAGATTCATCGTTGTCCTCTAGCTTGTACGCAGGCTTGGCGCTACAAGTTCTGCCATGTCTTTTTAGGCTCTCTCTCCGTGTAAACGACTTGCTACATCGAACACAACTTATCATATTGCGCAGTGAATTTTTAACACAGTCATTCTTCTCGTGTTGTCTTTTATTCTTTCTCAAGATAAACTCTTTACTGCAAAACTTACACCTATGTTCTTTCGAAACAGCGTCAGATCCCAAATCGGAATTCATATTAGTTACTGAGACTAATGCCAGATACCAATTGAGTGTTTTAAATTAGATTCAATACTTAAATAGAAATTTTTTCATATTTCATCAGCGAGAATTAATATATCTCATGCAAAAGTACTTTATGCATGTAGTTCTGCTTTTCAACAACAGATATCGCCACATGTTGCTTGCAGGTAAATAATATTTAGTTATTTTATGCGGGATGCGGGATGCTCACTAACGATCGCAAAAGAAGGATGGCTTCGTTAGACTCCAAGGAAAAGGAAGTTCGTCTTGCATGTTGGTGCTCCACAGATGTCTCATGGCATAATATTAATTTGACTGAGTAATGATATTTGTTAATTCCACCTGATAAAAATATTGCAAGTTTTGATTTAGTAGCAGAAATTATCGAATTAAATGTAACTCCAAATAAAATGACATGTCTCATTAGAACAAAAAAAAAATCCATGCAGAGAGCGGTTTCTCAGAATAGTCAGAAACACTTGAAGAAACCACAGGAATGATTGCAAGAACACGGGAAAAACCATCAAAATATTGTCAAGAATAATCAGGAGCACACTGAGAAAACCACTATAATATTAACAATAATAATCGGAAGCACACGGAGAAAACCATCATAATATTTTGATGGTTTTTCCCGTGTTCTTGCAATCATTCCTGTGGTTTCTTCAAGTGTTTCTGACTATTCTGAGAAACCGCTCTCTGCATGGATTTTTTTTTTGTTCTAATGAGACATGTCATTTTATTTGGAGTTACATTTAATTCGATAATTTCTGCTACTAAATCAAAACTTGCAATATTTTTATCAGGTGGAATTAACAAATATCATTACTCAGTCAAATTAATATTATGCCATGAGACATCTGTGGAGCACCAACATGCAAGACGAACTTCCTTTTCCTTGGAGTCTAACGAAGCCATCCTTCTTTTGCGATCGTTAGTGAGCATCCCGCATCCCGCATAAAATAACTAAATATTATTTACCTGCAAGCAACATGTGGCGATATCTGTTGTTGAAAAGCAGAACTACATGCATAAAGTACTTTTGCATGAGATATATTAATTCTCGCTGATGAAATATGAAAAAATTTCTATTTAAGTATTGAATCTAATTTAAAACACTCAATTGGTATCTGGCATTAGTCTCAGTAACTAATATGAATTCCGATTTGGGATCTGACGCTGTTTCGAAAGAACATAGGTGTAAGTTTTGCAGTAAAGAGTTTATCTTGAGAAAGAATAAAAGACAACACGAGAAGAATGACTGTGTTAAAAATTCACTGCGCAATATGATAAGTTGTGTTCGATGTAGCAAGTCGTTTACACGGAGAGAGAGCCTAAAAAGACATGGCAGAACTTGTAGCGCCAAGCCTGCGTACAAGCTAGAGGACAACGATGAATCTACTAGCCTAAGGAAGAGTGATCTGCATTACGACAATAATTTTCTTGGCTCTTCCGATCTCGACAAAGAACTTAAATTGAAGAAGGTTGATGATTTACGGAAGAATGAAGACAATGGAAGAATCCTTAACGTGAAAAGTGAGAATATATTCCAGCCGAATTCAAGTAGATCTTTCCTACTTTGTAAAAATGATGGACTCCTAAAAAGGAAGCACGAAGACGATGAAGACACTTCAACATCATCAACATCGAATTATTACGGTAAATTGGGTGAAGACGATTCCTTCTACGGTGATTGTTACAGTGACTCTGAGGCTGTTGACAAAGACATAGACTATGATGAAGCACCTAAAGCTGCCAAGATCGAAGAATGTGGCGGTGTCCTGAGACCGAAACGATGGAAACGACGTGATATATTAAATAAATCTGATCAAGCTTGTGATGATCACCGTCTCAAACATGAAAGTTACCCTGAGGTTGGTGGTAAAACGGAAGACACCAGAGATCATAATATTTATTATAAAGGTGCAAGGAAGATGGTGGTAGAAGAGAATGATTACACATCATGGAAAGATCCAAACATATTGGTTGACCGGCTAAGACTACTACATGGTTCGCTTTGTGCAGGAAACTATTCGTGCATCAAAGAAATATCCTTCATACTCAAGGAACTGAGGAATGTTGGCTACATACAATATTGACTTGTTTTACTTGCATTTGTATAATGTAAAGAAATAAAATAAATAATTTAAATTATAAGAATGTAATGTTTTTATTTCTTGTATTATGATTTCTTACTAAGACTTAGATCTCGTAACTTGTGCTTCCTTTTTGCCTTTTTTAGTTGATGGAGCTTCCAAATGTGCTTCCTTATTCGATGATGCATCCAAAATGTGCTGCCTTTTCGTTGGCGGTGCTTCCAAATGTGCTGCCTTTTCGTTGTCGGTGCTTCCAATGTGCTGCCTTTTCGTTGTCGGTGCTTCCAAATGTGCTGCCTTTTCGTTGTCGGTGCTTCCAATGTGCTGCCTTTTCGTTGTCGGTGCTTCCAAATGTGCTGCCTTTTCGTTGTCAGTGCTTCCAAATGTGCTGCCTTTTCGTTGTCGGTGCTTCCAAATGTGCTGCCTTTTTGTTGTCGGTGCTTCCAAATGTGCTGCCTTTTCGTTGTCGGTGCTTCCAAATGTGCTGCCTTTTCGTTGTCGGTGCTTCCAAATGTGCTGCCTTTTCGTTGTCGGTGCTTCCAAATGTGCTGCCTTTTCGTTGTCGGTGCTTCCAAATGTGCTGCCTTTTCGTTGTCGGTGCTTCCAAATGTGTTGCCTTTTCGATGACGGTGCTTCCAAATGTGCTGCCTTTTCGATGACGGTGCTTCCAAATGTGCTGCCTTTTCGTTGTCGGTGCTTCCAAATGTGCTGCCTTTTCGTTGTCGGTGCTTCCAAATGTGCTGCCTTTTCGATGACGGTGCTTCCAAATGTGCTGCCTTTTCGTTGTCGGTGCTTCCAAATGTGCTGCCTTTTCGTTGCCGGTGCTTCCAAATGTGCTGCCTTTTCGATGACGGTGCTTCCAAATGTGCTGCCTTTTCGTAGTCGGTGCTTCCAAATGTGCTGCCTTTTCGTTGTCGGTGCTTCCATAATGTGCTGCCTTTTCGTTGTCGGTGCTTCCAAATGTGCTGCCTTTTCGTTGTCGGTGCTTCCAAATGTGCTGCCTTTTCGTTGTCGGTGCTTCCAAATGTGCTGCCTTTTCGTTGTCGGTGCTTCCAAATGTGCTGCCTTTTTGTTGTCGGTGCTTCCAAATGTGCTGCCTTTTCGTTGTCGGTGCTTCCAAATGTGCTGCCTTTTTGTTGTCGGTGCTTCCAAATGTGCTGCCTTTTCGTTGTCGGTGCTTCCAAATGTGCTGCGTTTTCGTTGTCGGTGTTTCCAAATGTGCTGCCTTTTCGTTGTCGGTGCTTCCAAATGTGCTGCCTTTACGTTGTCAGTGCTTCCAAATGTGCTGCCTTTTCGATGACGGTGCTTCCAAATGTGCTGCCTTTTCGTTGTCGGTGCTTCCAAATGTGCTGCCTTTTCGTTGGTGGTGCTGTCTTTTCGTTGGTGGTGCTGTCTTTTCGTTGTTGGTGCTTCCTTTTTTGTTGATTGCGCGTAGTACAAAATGTAGTGATTGAATATTTACTAGTTTATCACCTCTTGGTGTTACTAAAATATTTTACAAGGTTACTTGGTCCTTTAGAATGTATAAAAATGTCACGATGGATTACGAAGGTCATGTGGTCCTGAAATGACTAGCCTATACGTCTGATAATGACATGACTCAGTCTCATGGACTGAAGGCAATTGATCTATATGTGTGGCTTTGTACATGAACGGCTTATATGTTATTCAGATTATTGAAAAATTAGACTTTCATAATAGGCTAATCGGCACTGATTTAATTCGTTGGTCCGGTATATTGACTTGAGTTGATTTTCGTAGAGTGAATGATTAATAAACTCCGCGAAAGGTAATGGAAAACAGAACCTAACATTTATTTAATAATTAGTTACAACTGTCTCTAGTCAAGAATCGAACCGTGGACAGGGATCCATCGATTCGATTTGTAAGTTAATGAGTTATTTTTTTGATGAATTTTGGATTTTTTCCCGCTTTTCTAGCTACATTATTACATGATTTCAAGATGGCGTCCGAATTTCAAGATGGCGGGGGGCACCTCGGTAATAAATGATTACTGCACTGTAGCAGGTTAAAATAAAATTAACCAGATGTAAATGTACTCTATAATATGAGTACACACACAAGATGACGTACTCCAGCAGTTGGTCGCTCCTGGTAGCATGTACTGAACATTAAATGTCGGGTCCATGATGGTCGACAAGGACAAAGTAAAATTTCAAGGTCAAAGTCAAATTTAAAGGTAAAAGTCAAATTTCAAGGTCAAGGTCAAATTTCAAGGTCAAGGTCAAATTTCAAGGTCAAGGTCAAATTTCAAGGTCAAGGTCAAATTTCAAGGTCAAGGTCAAATTTCAAGGTCAAGGTCAAATTTCAAGGTCAAGGTCAAATTTCAAGGTCAAGGTCAAATTTCAAGGTCAAGGTCAAATTTCGAGGTCAAGGTCAAATTTCAAGGTCAAATTTCAAGGTCAAGGTCAAATTTCAAGGTCAAATTTCAAGGTCAAGGTCAAGGTCAAATTTCAAGGTCAAGGTCAAAGGTGTGGTGACCAGATAATTATACTTCATGGTATCGGCACACTCTAGCATACGAAAACAAGATGGTGGTCTCCAGCGGATGAAGACAAGATGGCGGACATGATGTCATACCAGTTGACGGTATATACTTTGGTATTGGTGGTGGTAGATCAGTCTAGGTAGCTTTCATGGAGGAAGGTTCGACTGTTTACTCTCGTCGGGAATCGAACCAAGGATGTGCATCGATATAATCAAACAGAATTAAAATACGTTAATTTTTTGATGAATTTTGGAATTTTTTTCATTAAAATCGGATAATAAATAAAGATATTCAAGATGGCGTCCGAATTTCAAGATGGCGGACATGATGTCATACTACCTGATGGTATATGTGAATTGACATAAGTGGTGGGGGTCAGTCTGCCTGCGTCCACTGTGAGGGTTGGATCGGTCGCCGTTTTTATTTTTTTTGCCTCTGTCGGGTTCGAACCTAGGACTCCGAACTCCGTGTCGTTTATGTAATTTTTTTATAAATAATTTATTAAATTTATATTAAGTGAATTTTTTTATAAATTTAAAAAAAAATTCGTTAAAATCGGATAATAAATAAAAAAGTTAAAGATGGCGGCCGTAACGAAAATTGCAACGGTGACGTCATAATTCAAAATGGCAGAAAACACATCACCGGAATTTTCGAGAACACACATTGACGTCATACAAAATGGCGGATTCAAGATGGACGCCGTGATCTACTTGCCCCGTTACGTTATGACCCGTTACGCTGTGTCCCGTTACGCTGTGTCCCGTTACGCGGTGTCCCGTTACGGCGGCTGCACGCACGAAAAAGTGTCACATTACGCTTATCCAAGATGGCCGCCGTGACGTCACAATCCAAGATGGCGGTCGGCACCAAGCACCACACCCTGAACCCTGTTTCCGGAGCCCCTATTATATACTACTCCTCCCCTTCTCCCCCCCCCCCCCTTTTCATTCACCACACGTACTTGACAGAGTTTGAGTATTAGTTTGATTTCACGTAGAACTACATTTATAGCAAAATATATAAAGTATTGAAGGTTATATTGAAACACAAACGGTTAGCAAAAATGGTTGCGTAACATGGATATTTTGGTAATATTTCAGTTAACTTTTCCGTCGACTTGACTGTTTAAAGTACAATACTGAAAAAAAATTAAACTCCTAAAAAGAAAACGCAGAAGTACAGCATACTTCCGCGCAAAAAAAAAAGTTTTTTTTTTCATCTGCACATGCGTGATGTCCGCGATACATGGCGGCATCGTTAACATAGCGAACATAACGAACATAACGAACATAACGAACATAACGAACATAACGAACATAACGAACATAGCGAACATAGCGAACATAGCGAACATAGCGAACATAGCGAACATAGCGACCTTTGTGGCCGTAGTTTTAGCTAAATTATTAATAACCAAACTGGCACTAGACCGAAAGTCATGAAATGAAATGTCATTTCACCGACAAATAGCGTTATGTCTTCTGACTATTGCCCACATAGATCCTATCGTGAATTTCAGCTGATGTTTAACATTTGTGAATCATTTTCTAGCGGCCTCTCTCAGACAAAGAAGGTCGGTTTAATACGGAGTCATTGACCGAATCAGCTGATAAAAGTGTTGGAACCGTAGTATTACAGGCATGAGTTTAGCTTTTTTTAAATGTGTTAACATCTTAGCTCTCAGCATACGGCATTTGGTAGGAGTAATTTTGTGAATGCGACGGAAGTCACAAAACGGAAATGTGTAGCCAAAGTGTAGCAGATGGCGCGAAACCAATGTTCACAACGATAAAGGGAAACTTTATAGTATTAACAGTTTAATGAACTTTAATAATATAAGCAGTATTTTAAAAAAAATTACTTGTCAAAAATCAAGTCCAGATCGCTTTTATCGGAGCCATTTCTTTATTTACTTTAAATTTTCGCTCAGCAAATCGAATGATCCGATAGTCGACGTAGCTGCTCAAGTAACGAATTCTAGCGGCGGGTACGGAAAATACGTGTGATTTGCGTCAAGAAAAGTAGTTGGAAACACATTTTGCGTGCGTATATATTTATCATGCTCGGCATTGTTTTGAAAAATTCTACGTTGAATTTTGTGTCCCGAGTTTCGTATTATAAGCGAACTTTCCGAATGAGAACACGTGAATTAGCTCGTTGCTGAAAGGTTTAATGTTAAACATCTCTGGCGAGTACCGAAAGATACGCTCACTTTTTGACGTGACAACGTCTAATAAATCGATGAACGCCGGCTGCACGCACGAAAAAGTGTCCCGTCACGCACATTGTCCCGTTACGCTGTGTCCCGTTACACTCATTGTACGCTTGCGCCGCATCTCTCTCTCTCTCTTCCACTCGATTGGAACAACCATCGATTTGACATTTTCGAGGCACATTAAACTTGAAACACTCCCAATCGTTTCCTGCTTTTCCTATCATCGTCCCATCCTTAACAGAATAACAGAGATTGGAAGAAGTTAAATAGCGAACATGTATAAAAGTTATGGTTAAAATAATCTCTTCGTTAAAGTAATAAACATATTTGAAATTAATGAGTGCAAATAAAAGTAAATTTATCAATTAAATTGTAGATTTGATTTCACTCCTCCTTTGTATCCATACAAAATAATGATAATTCAATAAAAATGATTCAATTTTATTCATAAAAGTATGCAATCATTTCATCAATGTTTTGTCATGACGTTGTCACGTTAAACTATCGTCCGTAAACCGACTTTACAGACAACCATTTTTTTTTATTGTATATAGGATATAAATGCTGACGGGAGGTCAGACAACTCGCTCACAGCACCGAGAGGATCCGGGTGTCGGCGGTATCGAACCCGGAATTCCATCTCCAGTGTTGTTAACTCGGCGGACGTTGTCGTAAACAGATTCGTGCTTCCCCCGCCCCCCTCGAAGGGTGTCTCTGCCCCCTCCCCATCAAACCGCTTTTCTCTTTACCCCACGCACAACCTACATTCCGCCAATGTTCCATTAGCCAACTCGTCACATTTCATCGTTTCCAATGATATCGGTATTGAGGGAGACGCTAAGCCCTTCCTCTCTCCCCCGCTGCCACACACACGATCACTCTGAACTGACAGTTCGGACTTATCCAGTCTGAGCTGAACAGTCAGAAACTGCCGTGGGTGTGTGTGAGCTTGCCGTGTGCGGTAACAGCGACTCGCCGGTCCAAACAATCAGTCCATCGGCTGAGTGTGTCGTGGCAGACATCTTATGTTTACACGCAGTTACTGCTCCCTGATGATGGCGACTGCAATGTCGACCGAAACGTCGGTGAATTATTCGCCAAAGGATACGGCTACAAACACAGAAGCCAAGCTACTTCATTCAAAGTTTCTTCCGCGTTCTACGATGAAACGATACATCCTACAGTTACAGCAACCACAAGATTGATAGTGTGTGGGGAAGGCTTCAGTTCAGTCCAAACTGTCGGTTCAGAATTTTCAGTCCGAACTGAGCACTTGGACTGATTGTATGTGGGAGGGGGGGGGGGGCCTTAAAGTTGGACTCACAATGACCTGTCGCGTCCGTCCGTTTCCCATCCTTCCGTAACCTCAAGCCAATCAGATGGCTCAAAAAATTCCTATCCGGCCGTCACACGCTTCCAAAACTTTAACTTTCGATGGACAGATGGATGAAATTGAAAGATCTCTAGACAAAAAAAAACAACCATAGTCCGAAAATAAAATTTTTCAGGAGAAGCAAAACTTTGTTCCTCTTTTGCTCATTTGGTAGTTAAAACGACGTGAAACTTATACCGTAACACAAATAACACTTCCTTACTCTCTTTGATGTTTTAATCAGCATTTATATGCAATTATAGTTAAACAGTAAGGCTTGAAACTTCCTTGGTTTTCGACAAAGGATCTTTATATATATATATATATATATATATATATATATATATATATATATATATATATATATATATATATAGAGATAGGCAAAACAAATTCGTCAGTGTACAAAAATGAAAAGAATATTCTTTATTGATTAAAATATATATATATATATATATATATATATATATATATATATATATAGGCAAAAACAAATTCGTCACAGTGTACAAAAATGAAAAGAATATTCTTTATTGATTGAAAATTGATACACGGGAAGCAACTGAAAACCAACAAGTAAACAACGCATTTGTAAATAAAAGGTTGGTATCATGTACAGGGTAGTACCTATATATATCAATAAAAAATTTACCCATATTAATGACAATGGTTATTGAAAATATGTGGACATTGGTTATTTTTGCTGAACGTGCCAAAATTCAGAGCCTCATATTGTACATACTATGGTTGTTTTTACTTTAACAGTTGGTTCTATGCATATCCATAAAAAAAATTCACCATAGGTTAACCAAAAAAACGCGAATTTTAAATTTAGGATTATGATCGTTTTTGTCAAAAGCTCTTCATTTACAACCTCCAAAACCTAAGCAAGGTAAAGCCGACAACTATTTCTATCTTAAAAATTTTTGATGAGTTTGTTTATTGTTTAACTGTATCCATTCTTTTTTTTTTTTTTTTTTGAAAATTTTTTTGGACACATTTTAAAGTTTGATGCTTGATACAAATATTGACAAAGACAAATAACTGTAGTTAATTACGCATGGTAAAACTAAAAGAAAATATATTAATAAATATCAGCGAAAAAACTATTGAATTTAATGATATATAAATGTTTACCTTTCGTGATCATCCATCTACCTTAAAAAATACATCCACCATTATTAAAGTCTCTAGTCTGTTAGCAACATCGATAAAAACAAATTATCGGATCTGCGGACCCTTTACTCATTCATTCCTTCGATATTTTCCGAAGTCTAATCCGAAATGTTACGATCAATTGCAACGCGCCTTTATATTTCATCGAGGACAGACTTCGAGAAGTGGGAAAGTTAGACACCGCCCTGCTATTGAATTGTAAGTGCACAATTAATAAAACCTTTTTATGCTTCTACAAAAATTTCCATTGAAAAACAGTTTGCCAAGAAATTAGTTTTTAATATTTCGAGAAAGATATTGTTACTTTGCACAACACACGACTGGCTATTTTTGCAAATATGAAATACTTTTTTTTAGATAGTACTGAATATTTCTTACTAAAATTTGCGCATTATTTTTTATGTAAATTGATGTTTCCTTCAAACGTATTTTTTTTAAAAACCACGGGAAAGAAAATCGATTATTCAATAACTTGGACTTTATTTTGTCGTATCCTGCTTATTAATGTGCGCAGTTAATACTGGTAAAGCTATTCAAGGAACGGTTTGTAAATAAACTAACTATTAAAGGTAGTGGGGACAACACAAAAGCAAAAATGCCCGGGCAAGAATAATCCGAACCCAGTATTACTGCGAACACTATTTTTGCAGTGATGCAGTTGCCTTCATGTAAATGCACAAAATTTACAAATATCTGTAATTTTACGTGAATATTTCTGTTCCACTTACAAAAAAAAAACAGTACCGTGTAAGTGTTTTTCACATGGCCCTCCACATTCGATTACGGGCCCCTGGACCCAGGATCGGAGACAACCACAACCCCCCCCCCCCCCCCAATTTTACAGTCACTTGCTACATTATAATTGAATGGTTATCTCTTACCTACACTCTTTTTTAGAATTTTTTTTTAACCTGGAAATACAGGGTATAATTATTATGGTTACTATTTTTTATAAGTCCAAACTAATCTTTATTTATAAAATTATTTTACTTTTAAATAACCACAACGAGTACTTATGTATGTTTATTTCGCACTGAGATAAAAATGAAAATAGTTACAGAAAAATAAAATTAGCTACAGGTGTAGAATCTTCTAAATTTCGTTGTATAAAAAAATATTCAATATTATTTTTCTAGATTGTAACAATTATAATAGTTAAACATTTAAAAATAAAGAGGTCTGGTCCCGGGGGTCCACCCAGCCCCACCCTTGTGGGGGGCCATGGTCTAGCATGAAATGGAGCGGCGTGGTGGTTATGCGAAAGGTTCGAGGCTACAACCTCTTGTCTGCGATGAAGGATAGAGGAGGTGTGGGCATGTGTTGGAAAAGGGGGGGGGGGGGGGGGGGTGAGGGACAACATTTCATCGACGACGGCAGGAAACTACCGCTAATGGCAAGACCAATCGGCTAACGACTCGCGAAGGGCGTGAAATTCGGGATGAGTCGGTTCGCGTGTCGAGGGGGGGGGGGGGGGGGGGGAGGAGGCTCACCCAGTCAACAGCGCACTTTTTTGTGTCGGCGAGGCGGGATGATAAGCGCGACGCTCGCTGGTGCTTCTAGCGCGGTGTCTCCTCTGGACTGGCGCGCAGTCTTCTCGTCGTGCACAGGATAACAACTGTGAAGATCTGAGCGGTGCCCGTAGCGTTATATGGCGGAGAAACGAAGATAACGGTGCAATGCAAGTCCAATTAGTGTTTTTTTTTTTTTTTAATTCCTTCACCGGGAGTTTTTATGGCTAAAAAAATTATTCTGAAAAAACGCATTTCAGCCATTTTCACTATTGTTAAAAACGAAATACGGAAAAATAACTTCTCATCCGCTCTCGGTGTACTCTTAAGTGCTACTCGTAAACAGACACATCTCCCCAATATCTTGAACAGATTTAGAATCACGTGTTTATGAGTTATACTTCTTTATACGCGTTATGAAATAATGATGAGAGTGAATTTTTAAACGTTGCGCGCGCACCATGCAACGAATTTTTTCCAGGATAAAAAAAACTATATAAAATTTAAAATTATATGTGATTTTAAATATTATACTTTAGTGATTGATAGTTAATGCTGTGCCATATTTTTAAATCATTTATTTATTGCGTTCATTGGTGATATAAATTGTGTTTATTAACTTTTTTAAGTGTAGGCCTATTTATAAAAGTGAGGTTATTTTCCTGTATGTATATTTTATTTAAGTGTAAATCATAAATTATTACATAATTAAATAAATAATAAAAATTAATTATAATAAACATTAAGCATGTATATTGATAGGCATTATTAATTAAAATTAATCTCTATTAGGGTAGGGTGGGGCTATTTGAATCATTTCAACTTTTGACTCAAATTGCAAGACTTCTATTTAATTATTTTTAGTAAGGCACTGAAATTACAGTGCTTATATGTGTTCTTAACAAGAAAATACAATATAAGATTTGAAAAATGCCATATAACTTTAAACACACCACAAAACAGATTGCCATGTAAATAATGCACTTTTCTGAAAAGGAGGGGTAAATCGGATCAGGAAGTGGGGCTAATTGGATCAGAATTTTCCCCCTAAAAACTTTTATAATATTAAAATATAAATGGTTACAGAAATTTAAAATGAAATTTAAATATTTACACAACTGTCAAAATGGATTTAAACACTCATGATCATACAATTATGAATTAATCACTTTAATCTTTGATAAAAGGTCTGAATATTGTTTTTCGAATGCTATTAACGAGTCCAAAAGTATCGCACATTAAATTATAGCATGGTAAAATCAAACAAAACTAATTTAATGACTTGCACGCACGTATAAACTAAACCCATTTAAAAATTAAAAACCTTTTTCCCCCACCTTCATTTTTTACAAATAGCTCTGAATTTTGTTGGAATTATTTTAACCTAAATGTGTGTATTGGGATATTACAAACATACAAAAATTTATTCATGTAATCCTAGGTCAAAACAGCATCATTAAAAACACACAAAATACTGATAGACCCACTTCACTCAGCGCAGTTCGCGATGTAGGTAATGTTTTCGAAGAAATGTATAAAATTTGTAGAGCCACAGTGGCTATCTGTAAACTGCTTAAACTCTTTTTCCACGAAAGATAACAAACTGCAGCGCAAACTCGATAAAGATGTCGTGCCACGTCCGAACAATGCTGATCCAAATAGCCCCTCTAAAAATGATTCAAATAGCCCCTTGTGATTACTCTTCGAAAAGGGCTAGTAGTTCCTCCAAAAATCAACAGATCGCGCAATTTGTATCATAAGCATGCGTAGAAATAATGGCGCTGTAACCACTGAAGAGATAAACTTTGAGGAAATACTTATTTTTACGTCAGACCTTATATTATGCATAGAGAAAATTACATGAGTATAAAACAGGGGAAAGTACCACTTACCTGTACAGATTCAAATGCGGTTTAGAAGGCTTCTAAATAGCGCAATCAGAATAATTCCTCAGAACATATTTCAACATATTCCTTCTAAAACGCAAGCTTGAATGTGACGTTGCTGGTGCATCAGGATCCAGGCCCAGCAGGCCATAAGCTTATTTTGATCCGAATAGCCCCTTGATTCAAATAACCCCACCCTACCCTATTTAACTAAATTAAATAATTAATTTTATAAACGTGTTTATATTAATATTGAATGCTGAGTATTTTTATTTATATTTTTATGATTGTTTTTATACTTTACCTACCGTATTTGTCACTCCAGTTATTATATTATTTTATTTCTATTAATTATTTGCATGCAAAATTAAAGTTAGTTTTTTTTTTTACTACGCCAAGTAAGTATAACTTCTAACGCGCGCACATTAGTACACCGTATGTGTGCCCGGGAAGACAGAAAGAGAGAAGAAGGGATATAGAGAGAGATACGGGGTTTGCCCCAAGTATTACCGTCGGCGTCTAGAACACAGAGGCGATACCAACAGCGGCGCAGCTAAGAAGTATCGACAGATTTATTTAGTTTATCGTTACAAAATTATCTTGACAATCGTATTCATTCGGCGCTCGACGATGCGAAACGGCTTAACGCCGTCGACATTGAAGACAGCGCCGAAAAATATATGTTCTCCAAATACTGCTCCTGGCACGCATTTTTGAAAGTTCTTTGTACACCTGTAGATATGATAAATTTATGGCGGAAATATTTCCACGTTTGTAAGGCTTGGATACACTAATACGTCCACAAGTTCCTTGCTGCGTCGAAGGCGAAGATTTCACCGAAGTTTCGCTCGAATTTTTAGTCGCCATCTTCAGGGTATCTGTTAAAAAAAAAAAAATTGGTTGACTGTAAAGTCGGTTTACGGACGACAGTTTAACGTGACAACGTCATAACAAAACATTGATGAAATGATTGCATACTTTTTGAATAAATTTGAATCATTTTTATTTTAATAATAAAAGAATAAATACTTGAAATTGTACAAGTAATCAGATTTTTAAAAAGCAAGGAATAATTTACCTTTATTGCCGAAATTGTCGTTGTAATAAGCAACGAAAACCACATTATCTTTTCACTTCACTTTATAAACAGTCGAGTTGAAGATAGATAGATGGGGCGCAAGCGTACAATGAGCGTAACGGGACACAGCGTAACGGAACAATGTGCGTAACGGGACACTTTTTCGTGCGTGCAGCCGGCGTTCATCGATTTATTAGACGTTGTCACGTCAAAAAAACTGCCAACCTGAAGGTGACCATGCAAGGTCGACCGCACTGTTGGTGAAATATTCGCATGTGACGCAGCTGGGCCCCAGCAGCCGAGCAACTTCAGGCGATGGCCGAGAGAGCCCGTTGATGCTTACTACCGCTGCGTCCACGGTAACGTGCAGTGTAAACTAAAATTATAATTTTTTTTGTGGGGGGGGGGGGGGGCGGTATATATCGCTTCATGCTCTTTAATTTCATGTAAAGCACAGAATGTCCATAAAAGAATGTTCCAGTTTCAATGGTATATTATAACAATTTAATTTAGGCTATTTACTACAAATCATACATCAAATTTAAGGAAACCCTACCTATTTTTTTTTTACAAATGTCAAATATTTGCATTTTAGCTGTACGGTTCACATCCAACCATATCTAAGTCCAATTCTTCCTACACTTTTGGTTAACACGTCCGGAAGTAATGGAAGCAATGGCCTCTTCAGTCCTGTGTGGCAAATCATTAGGTAGCGGCGTAACGTAGACACGAACTTCTATTAAGCCCCAAAGGGAAAACAAATCGCTTGGCTTAATGTCAGGTGAACGTGGAGGCCAGCGTAAAAGAGCTCTTGTCGTCTCGACCAGTAGCGGCCGGTATTAAAGAGCACAGGTGCACGTGCACACCCAGTTTTCTACAGAACATTTATTTATTTTGTAGAGTTAAAAGTTTCTTTTTATCTACTTTTACCAGTGGCAGCTACCAGAGTTACACTCGTCACTTTGTTTGCATATGTCACGGACGTCTGTTTTTATGTTTTCGATTGCGGCGATACGGCAACGCTGTAGTGTTCACAATGGATCTGTGCACGAAGCGCGCTGCCTGCATGCCTGCTTCGGTCCTTTTGCGCATGCGCACGAAGGAATTACGTCACCTCCTACGGGACATTTAACACTGGACGAGTGCACGACTCTGGCGTGCTCGTGATTGTCCTGGCGTTTCGTTGCTCATTGATGAAGTTCCAAATTTCAGCACGCACAGCAGCACTGATCAGAGAAGTAAGTCATAACTTATGAATCAGCCCGGTAGATGCCAATATTGTCCACTCAAATACTATCACCCCTAACCAAACAAACTTTTCGTTTTCAGTTTTTTACGTCCAGTAGAAACAAATAGTTGCGTGTGGTTCAATGCGAGCATAAATATCTTTAAATAATTAGTGTGACTGTGCGTTTGTAAAATGTTTTTCTGTGCCTTACGCAGGACAACATTTTTTGGAGGTATGTTATAAAGTTTCCCTTTGTTGTAAGACTTTAACTTTGAAAATGTGACTGCGTTATTTGGTGCGTATAGCAAACATGTATGATTTTTAAAAATCACCATAATGAATTCCGTACAAACAATTTTAGCGAACAGAAACCGCACTACAAGGGAAAGTTAACAATTAAAATTTTAGGAACACTATGTCAGAAGAATGACTTACTGCTTTAGCAATGTTGTCAATAGAAAAAAAAGACTAATAAATAGCATGCATGATTTTAATCATAGCGTCATCAATAAGTTTGCTCAGCTGTAAACCAGAAGAATGGATTTTTTTACAAATAAATAATGGTGCAATACCTTTGTAGCATTAAAGTTTGTAAAATCAGATTTTCTCGCTTCACATTGCTTTCAGGTGCAACACTTTGATAAGATTAAGCCCAGACACAAATTTGAAAAATCAAGAACATCAAACATAATTTTTTATTATTTATGTGAGACTTGATCAGCGATCTACCATTTTGAATTACAATTTAAAATCTCTTAAAAAACAACTAGTCTGCTCAATAAGCTTCGATGTGTTAATTCGGGCTACAAATACAGACATGAGTTTGTGTAATAAACGAAATATATCTTTCACGACTCCAAGATAAGCAGTAACTGCTACGGTGCTGCACCAACACAGAAAATCTGACACCAAAACAGGCTTCAAACACGTAGTAGCGTAGGAGGTCTTTTTTTTATGAGTGCATATGTGTTAGCATGTGTGTATGTATGAGTGTGTGAACACCCATAATTTAACATCACCGGCCGCTACTGGTCTCGACCGTTACGACCAATCCAACGGTCAGGGTCTTCGACGTTCAACCACTCTTGTTCAAAGAGATTCCAATGGAGAGGGACTCAATCCTGTTGCCAAATAAAGTTTACAGGTTCACACTCTACTATTTGGGGAAAGAGCCAATCTTTCGTGCTGCAAGCGAGAAAACTACAAAGCAGTACAGTAAAACTGTTTGGACCTTGAACTAACACTCTACAAAGCTTACCGTTTGATATTATCAAATTTTATAATTGGTACATTTTTTTATGGACATAATGTATTACCTATTTTACCATCTTGTAAAATAAATACCTACAATGTAAATGTATGTGTTCTCTGAATGATCCTTGCAATGGTGTGGATTAATTTGAAATATGTTATGGGCACACACTATTGTTGATTCACGCGGTATTGGAATGAAAGTGGGTTAGTTGCGCCCTTACGCAGAAAGTGGTAGAGTGACCCTATGAGAATAGCAACAGCAATAGGAAAGGAAATATGCTCCATCGATGGTGGTGGTTTTACACGTCAATAAGTATGTAAACTATTGTTATGCTACACAAATCTAGAATTTGAGAGCCATGCGATGTTACGATATTTTGTCCCTTTGCTGTTTTTTTTTCTGTCTTTTTTTTTATTTTTGACGATTCCAAAGTACGAGTTGATCAAGTTACTTATTACAAGCACCAAATATTGTAATAGGGACAATTTGGGAAATTGATAAGAAATACGACAGACAATTGATGTCAGCGAACCTGGCGGTGTGGAGTGTAACTATGTTTTTAAGTACATAAAACTAGTTGTAGTAGTGACCTCTAGTGGCGCGAGTGTAAATTAACGTGAAGGCAATACAATAAATTGTCTCGCGTTTCGCCCATATGAATTGGCCAGAATTTCCCCTATTGTCCTGGTACGATGTTTTTTCCATTATTTTACAGAAAATTAATTCTTTAGTGGGCGTTATAAAAGTCGCAAGTCTCATATAATTGAGAGCTTTTACACCATCCATGAAAATAATTATCTCCTTCAAAAAATTTGTTCAAATCACCAACGTTCCACGTAAATACATATACAACTACACACATGATTCTCCTGCAAGTCACACTTCGGTAGTTTTAGTGTCATGGTTTTGTTGCTGCACCTGTTCATAAAGCCTACGTTTTAATTATGAGTTAAGGAGTAAAATTAAGAATTTACATTAACGCTCTCCATAAATACTTAATTTATAAACATAGTTAGCAACTAATTTCTACTTTAGTTACCTGCCACCTAGCGGCCACTAGAGAATCTTAGTTAAACCACGTGAGTTTAGGCATACCAACACTATGACAGAAAAATAAACTTTATTTTCTCTTTGTAAAACGTTTTTTGAAGTTTAAATATTTATGGTAGTACAACTAAGTCTCTAATGCTTCAAACTTTCTAACATAAGTAAAATGTGTTTGTTACCAGAAAATATTTTTTTAATTTATAAAATAATAGCTGTGGTATCCTTCGTTGACAGGTTAGAAATTCGTTTCATCATGAAGCTATTCATGATAAATTAGGCTATGGAATGAACTGCTACCAGCAGTGCAATCATTGTATAGAGCTAAGTAAAAATGAATAAATAACCTTAGATTTGATTTTTATACAAATTAAAAAATTATAGTATAATTAAAAACATAATCAAATTTTAAACATAGTAAGCTAATCCCTATCGCTATCGTGGGCAAAGTCACCATTAGTTAATGTGGCTCTTCATTAGGGAAAATTTGTGTTTTACGGGAAAAATACGTTAAGCTTTAACCCAATATATGGGTTCGAGATTTATTTCATAAATTCATCAAATTCGGTTCAATAGTAAAGACAAAAGTTAGTGAGAAACGTTCAAACTTTCACACTATAGTGAGATTCGTAAATGTAAAAGATTAGTTTTCTTACTAGCCGCTCTATTATATTTTGAAAGAGACAAAGCTTATCCCCATTTCAATTTAACCTTAGTAGAATTTCAAAAAAATTACAAAGACACTAACTTACGTAACTCTTTGTGTGTGTAATTCGTATTCGTTTTATTTTCTTCACCTGAGTATCCGGTGATAACATATTTCTTCATAAAGGATATCTACCCACCCCTTTAAAATAACAATTTTTGGAAAATTGTAAACATTATTTGTAGTTTTAGTGTGTTTATTATTCGTACCAGATGTTATGACACGGACTGATTATTTTCAGAGATATGGTTTTAATTATAAAACCAAACTTAAAACTCCCTTTTCATTCTCTTAGGTGTGGGATTTCAGAAAGAAAAAAAACCAGTATGTAATGGATTTTGCTTGGTGGACATAGAGAAAAGAACACCCAATGTTTTAAGTATATAATTAATGCCCTGTAACTTTTCTGCTGTGATTTTGAATTATAAAACTGATGTACCCCATTTACACTCTTTAAGGGAGGAATCTCAGAATTCCGTAGCATCACTGCTGCATTTCCACCTCTCCCCTGCCGTCTCCCCATCCTGCCGTTACAACTAGCATGTAGAAAGCTATGCTACGTACCTATCCCCCTTCCCCTTTTATTTTTTCCTTTTCCCATTCGACCGCTAGCGCATGCGTTGGAGTGGCGTCGCCGCTGACGCACTCTCCTCCTCTACCGGTTCCCCCACCACGTACCTAACTATTCCCACACATTCTGGGGAGGACGCAATTTTCCCACTTTTTCTTCGAGGGCGCAAATCTCCCGGGTGGTTGCAACGTATCCGGTTCACACGGGTTGTCGTAGAAAAACCTCAAGAAAAGACAACAAAGATGAGTACATAAACACACTGCCAACAAGCCAATATCAGATGATGTCATCAAATTTTACGACCAGGATTCTAAAAAAAACAGGAAACTACATTACATGATGACACGAGCGTTATTCTGGGACCACAAGAGCGTTAAAGACGAGATGTGACAGCAAGATATGGAACTATTGTAAAACGTATATGGATTTACCGCGCGAAAAACTACAAACACAACAGTTAAAGTTGTAAAAATGTTTCTTGCCATCAACAAGAAAATGTTAATAAAATATTTTTTTTACAAACCAAATATAATATTTAGTCGGAAAAAAAGTGATTATATAATATAACGTATCAAAATTTTTCACTAACGAATTCAGTAATTAAAAAAAAACTCGAGGTTACACAAATAATGCTTGTATGTTCTACCAATCCACCAGTTTCATCAGTTGAAACCCGAATTCTGACGCTCGTTTCAGGCAACATGGCGCCCGCGACGCGATGTTTATGGAAAAACTTTCTAATCGGGAAGTCTTGTCTGGTCAAGTCTCCGATGACGTAAGGTGTGTGTGTGTGTAGGTGTGTGTGTGTGTGTGTCTGTATGTGTGTGTGTGTGTGTGTGTGGGGGGGGGGGAGGGGGGGCTGTAAAGTGGGGCACGCTCAATTGTGTGTTTGAACTGCAGCGCACTCATATCTGTGAAATGTACTTTCACACTCGTTCACTTGCATACGTTCTTACTCGTATATTTGCACACATTCGTATTCTTACAACTCTATCTGTGAAGTTTCACTTTTCTCACGCGCATGATGACCAAACACCCATGTGATGTTAGTTTATTTTTAAAAAAGTACAAAACAACCAATAGTTCATGGTCCGATGCTTTGCACCTGAACAGGGTGAAATGCAAAATTATTTAATTATATTATTCCGTGTTTAAACACATTATTCTTATTAATTCATAATACAACCTTATTTAATTGTATGTAAATTTTTTACCAAACAATTCATCAGTTAACAGTTTTATGTACTTAGAGGCCATTTTTTTCCCGCTCTTAGCATCTACTGAAAGCATGAAAAATTGCTGTATTAATCTTTTAATTAACCGTTCGAAAGTAGCCTTTGTCTTAAATCTATTTTTGACGTGACAACGTCTAATAAATCGATGAAAGCCGGTTACACGCACGAAAAAATGTCCCTAACGCACATTGTCACTTTACGCTGTGTCCCGTTACGCTCGTTGTACGCTTGCGCCGCATTTATCTCTCTTCCACTCGATTGGAACAACTATCGATTTGACTTTTTCGAGGCACATTAAACTTGAAACACTCCCATTCGTTTCCTACTTTTCCTATCATCATCCTATCCTTAACAGAATAACACAGATTGGAAGAAGTTAAATAGCAAACATGTATAAAAGTTATAGTTAAAATAATCTCTTCGTTAAAGTAATGAACATATTTGAAATTAATGAGTGCAAATAAAAGTAAATTTGTCAATTAAATTGTAGATTTCATTTCACTCCTTCTTTGTATCCATACAAAATAGCGATAATTCAATAAAAATGATTCAATTTTATTCATTAAAGTATGCAATCATTTCATCAATGTTTTGTTATGACGTTGTCACGTTAAAATATAGTCCGTAAATCGACTTTACAGACAACCACTTTTTTTTAATGGAAACTTAAATTAAATCAATAAAAAATGTTTCTTTTTTCCAAAACCAAAAGAATCCAGAATTTTTCTGGTTTTGGAGAAAACTAATTTTTACTGATTTATGAACGATAAGAGCCGTGTGCCCGATGGCATTTCTCAAATTTTCATCTCCTTTTTAACCCCCTTTAGTGGATGAATTATCAAAAATACTTTCTTAGTTCTCATCTACGTTACATATGGAACTCAAATGCGAAATTTCATGCACGTAGATCCAGCTATCAAAAATTAAGGGTTTTAAAACATAAACTTCATGCAAATTATAGTCCAAACCATTAGATAAGATTTTTTTGTAGAAAAAATTTGGTTGTCTGTAAAGTCGGTTTACGGACGATAGTTTAACGTGACAACGTCATAACAAAACATTGATGAAATCTACAATTTAATTGATAAATTTACTTTTATTTGCACTCATTAATTCAAATATAATTATTACTTTAACGAAGATATTATTTTAACTATAACTTTTATACATGTTTGCTATTTAACTTCTTCCAATCTGTGTTATTCTGTTAAAGATAGGACGGTGATAGGAAAAGTAGGAAACGAATGGGAGTGTTTCAAGTTTAATGTGCCTCGAAAAAGTCAAATCGATGGTTGTTCCAATCGAGTGGAAGAGAGATAGATGCGGCGCAAGCGTACAATGAGCGAAACGGGACAAAGCGTAACGGGACAAGGTGCGTAACGGGACAATGAGTCATTCTTTTTCGTGTTTGCAGCCGGCGTTCATCGATTTATTAGACGTTGTTACGTCAAAACAAATTTGTAACTAATGTATTATGGTTAGCTACTTTATGATCTTATTTAAAAACACATGGAAAAAATAAAAGTCAATGTGTTTCAGTACTCGCCAGAAATTTGTAACATCTACCCACGATAGTAAGTAAATTCGTGTGTTCTCACGTTGAAAATACATTTATATTACGAATTTCGGACGCTAAATTTAACGTAGAAATCTTTAACATTATGCCAAGAGTGATAAATATACGCAAATTGTAGTTTTCAACTACATTTCTGGACGCGAATCACACGTGGTTTTTACACCCGTTGCTAAAATTCACTTCCGGAGAAGCCACGTCGACTATCGAATCATTCCATTTGTAGGCCAAAATTTTTAACAATACAATGAAATGGCTCCAATAAAAGCGGAAAAAAAGACATGAAAAAATACCGAACCCCGGTTTTGGACAGGATTTTCGACAAGGAATTTTACTAAAACACTGCCCTTCTTGACTTAATTCATAACCAGATAAAACTATAAAGTTTATCTTTGGCTTTGTGAACTTTGGTTCGCGCCATCAGCCACAGGTGGCAGCACCTGTTTTTACACATTTTCGTCCTACGCGACTTCCGTTCCATTCACGGAATGACTCCCGCCAAACGCCGTAAGCCGAGAGTTAAGATTTTACATGTCAATAATAGAAGAAAAATAATTTAGGGCACTGCCTACTTTAACACCCGACGAGGCACATAAACAGGCATCAGCACGTGTGGAAAAACCAGTTTCCGTCGCACTTGGCTATCGAACCTACCGGCCAGGTAAGGGTTAATACCTGGCTGGTATAAATTTCACGGTATACGATTATTACTCGCTAGGAAATTACGGTGTTACGTTACCGCAAGACACTTATTAATAGGACGCGCGAGGTATTTATTTTATTTTTTTTATTACAGTTCCAAATCCCCCCCTCCATTATACTCCTCCTTCCTGGATCTGCGTTAAGGGGATCATTGCGTAACGCGACCGACCATAACTCGGGTTTATTTTATTCAACCTCAGCTCGGACGCTGCTCACCGTAACGTAAGTTGAGTTACGGCGCCTTTACGGTGGTGCGTTAAGAGGCCACTCCAGTGTTTCAGGGGCACTACGCAACCCGCGTTAACTTCATAAGATTCAATGCTATTTTCATTTTGCTTATAACTTATTAACTAATATAGATTTTCGAAATGATGCTTGCTTGATATGTAGGACAACGATGCTCTTATCAAAGCCCCTTTCTTCAAAAACGTGCATAAATTATGGTTCAAAACTAGACAATACACTTATGCATATTAGTAAAGATTAATATAAAACCATAATTTATGCACGTTTTTGAATAAAGGGGCTTTGATAGGAGCATCGTTGTCTTACATATCAAGCAAGCATCATTTCGAAATCTATATTAGTTAATAAGTTACAAGCAAAATGAAAATATCATTGAATCTTATGAGGTTAACGCGGTTTGCGTAGTGCCCCTGAAACACTGGAGTGGCCTCTTAAGGTCGGTTCATGGAAAGGGTGTCCGGGGGGAAAAGGAGGGGGGGGGGGGAGTGTAGCTTTCACGGAATCAAACATTTTTCATGCGTGAGTAGGGTCCGTGGCAACAAAGTTGTACTTCGTATGATTCGCGCTCATGCATGAAGCCATAAAATTTTTTTTTCAAAGCAGTTCATGAGGACTGCCGACAGAAGTGAAAAATTTTCGCAATTTTTACGAAAAAAAATATTATCACACAACAAATTTGTTCTATCACGTTAGTAAAATAACTCCTAAATTAATATAAAATACGCATTACATAGTAATTGTAGGTATTAAAAAAATATATGTTCTTAATTTTTAGGAAATTTTGCTACAAAGACTCCGTTTTCTTCGTTATTTAAACTATATATCTATATGAGAATATTAATATATTTTATACTCGCTTTTAACTGCACAGTAATCGTATACTTAAGATTTAAAAGAGCAATAAGTTATACTAATAGGAACAAATATAGTGTTATCGTGAACACGTCACGTGACCATGTCGATGACGACTTACATGAATTTACTCCCTATCTAAACCTTCCCATAGAATTTTTTACTTCAATAACAAACTACAACCGCAAAAAAAAAATGTGAGCTAGTCTTTCAGTACCTACTCGCCAGAGATGTGTAAACATTTAACCTCGGTAACGCATAAAATTCTTTGTGTTCTCGTGGTGCAAATACACTTACACTCTATAATACGAAACTCGGACGCGAACTATAAATCTGAATTCTTTAAAATCATGCCAAGTTACCTCAATTGTGTTTTCAACTACATGTCTCGGCGCGAATCACACGTAGTTCCCGCACCCGCCGCTAGAATACGCTGCCGGAGCAGCTACGTCGACTACCGAATCATTCGATTTGCAGAGCGAAATTTTAAACTTAACAATGAAACGACTCCGGTAAAAACCGAAAAAGACTTGAAAAAAAAATACTCAACCCCGAGTTTGGACCTTATTTTCGACAAGGAATGTTATTAAAATACTGTACATGAATTTAAAATTCATTAAATATTCAATGCTATAAATTTTCCCAATGTTTTTAAACTATGATTCAAGCCTGACTATACTGACTTTTCAAAACTGACTAATCTAAATGCTTTAAAAATTATTTACTTTGGTTATGTTGAACCTCACGTTATGGAATAATATTTTGGGGTAATTCCACGGACTCATCTAAAATTTTTCAAATACAGAAAAGATTTGTACGAATAATAATGCATGTAAATTATCGTACCTCATGCAGACAACTTTTCATAAGCTTAGGTGTCTTAACATTACCTTCGTTATACATTTATGAATTACTTATATTTGCTCATTCACAATTGAATTAACTGCAGAATTTCAATTTACATAATTATTCGACTAGAACAAAAAATAATTTTCATGTATTACAACATCGCACAAAATGTTTTGCAAATAGTCCGAGATACTCTGCTATATGTTTTTATGATAAACTTCCACCACATTTTAAATCAGAAAACAAACTTTGTGTATTTAAAAAAAACTGAAAAATTTGCTGTTAGAATTCAGTTTTTATTCTATTAATGATTTTACGGAAGCAAAACTATGCTAAAAATGTATTATTATTATTATTATTATTATATGATGTACATTATTTGTTTTTTACTATTATTTTTTTTGTTTATGTGTATATGATTGTACTTAAATGTGTATTCATAATCTTTAATATTCTTGACGAGTCCTATACTACATGTACAATATAATTTTATATTTTTGTAGTCGACTTGGACAATAAAACTACTATACTATACTATGCCACCCGCAACAAATGGCAGCACCATGATTGTTACACATTTTCCGCCGCATTCACGAAATTACTCCCACCAAGAGATAAGATGTTACACGTCAACAATTTGTTGTTAAAAAATGTAATATTTATTCATCTGTGTCTGTCTCTCGGATTGGTTCTGGAGAATGATGATATCTGTTACCCTTGGAAAGAGCGAAGCTGGCCATCACATATCTACGCCATATCATTACTCTATGGTCGCCATCTGCGGGAAGCCTACAGTTCACAGGGCTGAGAGCCACGCCCGAGCAGTTCCGAAGTTCTCCGATGTTTGGTGATCGCTCATGAAAAAAAAATCATATTGCAAGGACTTACATATTTTACGGTCGTGGAGTATTTTTTTTAAATAACGCTAATCAAACCTAACGAACTTTTAATTTTAGTTACAATAACCTAATCTAACCTACCATCCCAGAAAAAAAAATAAAGATGTTATTTATTACACTGACCGAACCTAACCTAACCTAACCTAACCTTTTAATTCGGTAAACTTCGGAACTGTTCAGGTTTTGTGGTTGTGGCTTTCATCCATGCGAACTGTAGACCATCCGCCGTGTACAAGAGTTTGCCTGGGCCCACTTGCGAGACGGGAACCACACATAACACAGAAACACGCAACTTAGAACTGTCGCAACTTAGAACTGTCGTAACTTAGAACTGTCGCAATTTAGAACAGTCATAACTTAGAACAGTCATAACATAGAACATTCATAACTTAGAAACCTCGAAAAAAAATCCACGTAACTTAGAACTGTCATAAGTTAGAACGATCATAACCTAGAAACACGTAAATTAGAAACACACAACGCAGATTCACACTACTTAGAAACGTCGTAACTTAGAACTATCACAACTTAGAAACACGCAACTTATAACAGGAATAACTTAATAGATTCTATCTTGTGTTTTTCTAAGTTGTGACAGCACCCCTCGCGAGACGTCTTCCGGCACGCGCTGCGACCTTCGACTGCCGCGAGGGCGGAGATGATGAATGAAAATGGCGGTGTTCTCGCTGTTTGGTTGGGTTGTAGGTGTGCGAGGGAACTCGCGAGGAGATAAGTGGTGCCTCTCGCGGGGACGAACGCCGAATTGCCTTTATTACTTTTATTATTATTGCCTGGACGGGTGAGTCACAGCATCTCCGAGCTCTCGGTAGGAGAAGAGAACGAGGGGGAAGTATCTTCCAAGTGCCACCGGTTCGCAAACAAAGAACGATCGTTGAGAGACTTACTACGGCACGTTCATGCGAGAAAATTTGACTTCCAATTAAAAATTCAAATCCCGGCATTGTCTCTTTACTCTTTTTTTTTCCAACTTCATTGGGCCACCCAAATTTGAAAGCTGCGCCTGTCCATTTCATGCAGAAGAAATAATAATAATAATAATAATAATAATAATAATAATAATAACACACAAATGGAAAATAATTACCAAGCACGCCGCCTAATCGGGCAGACCTCCAGAAGAAAATGTGCGATTAGAAAACAGCTTAAAGGCGCCGTCTGGTCCGGGTGTATGTATGTTAGTGAGGCGGGATGATAAGCGCGACGCTCGCTGGTGCTTCTAGCGTGGTGTCTCCTCTGGACTGGAACTGTCATAAAGCTTCATTTGGCACAGAGACACGTTTGTTGCGTGCCCTAATGTTTACGAAAGTGACTTGACTTACACGTGTGGGTCCACCAACTTTGTGACACGTTTCCGTTCCATCATCGGACTTCCGTTCCATTTTCGTGAAATTTTCACGTATCAACTGCCCCCCCCCCCCCCCCCCACACACACAAAAAAAAACACATTTTTTTTTTTTTTTTTACCGAGAGATGGGATGTTTACACGTCAAAAACGACGCGGGGGTGTGCGCATCTGTCCTGGCAGCGGAAACAACCAATCACACGAGCGGCGTGCTTACCGCGCCGTCTCTGTCGGACCTCTATCATCCCCCGCGGAGGTGGAAGAGTAGGTGTAATTCTGCCCCCGAGACTTCGCCGCCGCCCATTCGTTTCCGGCGGACAGACGAGAGACACGCACAATCAGTCCGCCCAGATCTCAGCTCGTCCGCCGGTTTCCCACGGCGACAAAAATAGGGGCGAGAGAAAAATTCCCTTTTCGTCACAGCCTTACCTAAAACACGCGCTGGCAGATTTCTAAGCTCTTATATTTCTTATTCGCTAATGTCCGGGATGCGTTGCTATCAGGGGCGCAACAACTAAATTTCCAAAGGGGGGGCAATATACCTTATTTGTATTTCAAGGTGGGAAATTGTGCTATTTAAGCAGTTTGATATTCTCAAAATTGATTACACAGCACTTTCTTTGCCCCCGTTTGCCCCCACTCCAAGATTTCAGAGGGGGGTAAAATACCCTCTCCCCCCCCCCCCCCCTGTTGTTGCGCCTCTTTCAATTTTATTTTGTAATTCGTTCGAAGTGGATACACATATACAAAGCATATCTCTTTCTATATCTCTTTAAATTTCAAATAATGCAACGGTAGTTAATTCACAAATGTAGTTACGTGTGACGTAAAATAAATTAATAGTTTGGTTATTATGAAACTGGCAACTGTGGGTATTAATTTGTGGAGTTGCTGCTTGTTCGTAAGTTGAAGTCAACTGGTTATCAATTGGATAGCAATACAAATCGTAACTGTATAAATGCTCATATTTATGCAAGGTGTTTGTTCTATAGCTTGAATGAAACTCACTAGGAATAACGGTAAAAATGTCAACATGGAATGAGATTATTGTTAAGAAAACTCGATAACAACACGTCTGCTATATAAATAGGTGTTAAAATGCATTGCAGTATAAATAAATGTTCTCATTTAGACTTCAATTATTAACATGGCACATATTGCACACGTCAACTCCTTGACTTCTTACCTCCATGGTTTGTTTGACTTCAATAAATTTCACTAACACATCCTCCATCTGGACTCTTCCAGTATCTTTGGTCGCTTTCCCATTTTCCCCTGTTTCGTGTGTTCAGTGTTACCAGTAGGGAGAGCGTGCCGACTCTGGAACATAGGCGAGGGGGGAGCGGGGTAATCCGGGGATTATCCCATTTTTTATGGTTTTTTATGCATTTTTTTTGGTTTTTTATGTGCAAATCCAGTTTTTTATGCGCTAATCCAATGGCTAATCCGCTAATCCAGTGGCTAATCCGCTAATCCGCAAATCCGCAAATTCGCAAATCCGCAAATCCGCAAATTCACAAATCCGCAAATTCGCAAATCCGCAAATCGCAAATCCGCAAATCTCAAATTCCCAAATCCGCAAATCCGCAAATCCGCAAATCCGCAAATTCGTAAATTCGCAAATCTGCTAATCCGGAGATCCGCAAATCCGCAAATCCGCAAATCCGCAAATCCGCAAATTCACAAATCCGCAAATTCACAAATCCGCAAATTCACAAATCCGCAAATCCGCAAATCGCAAATCCGCAAATCCGCCATCTTGATTTTTCCTGGTCGCCATCTTGTTTCGTCTGCTGGAGGCTGCCACCTTGATTTCTTCTGGCCGCCATCTTGTTTCGTCTGCTGGAGGCCGCCATCTTGATTTTTCCTGGTCGCCATCTTGTTTCGGCTGCTGGAGGCCGCCATCTTGATTTTTCCTGGTCGCCATCTTGTTTCGGCTGCTGGAGGCCGCCATCTTGTGTGACGTCATATAGTTCTGTTGGTCGCCACCAGGTAGCAGCAGGTATTATTTTATTTTAACTAAAATATTTTCAGTGCCGAGGCTGGGATTCGATCCATGGGACGTGAAAACGTCCAGGATGTCGTGGTTACGAGGCGGACGCCTTGACCACTAGACCACGAGACCAATTGGAATATGGTGGAATAAATAATCTATATATGCTACGTACTGACGGCAAGTTTATGATAAATGGGGGAGGGTGTTTTTGCCTTCCTTAATGCATACCTAAGGCGCCACATTTGAAATTAAAATTATTATACAGCCGCCATCTTTAATTCCAGCACAGACTACCAGATGGCGCCAAATTCAAAAATTAGTTGACAGAGGCGCCGCCATCTTGGTTCTCAAGTTGGCTGGTAGATGTCGCTAGTATCGCGCGCCAAATTCAAAAATTAGTTGTCAGAGGCGCCGCCATCTTGGTTCTCAAGTTGGCTGGTAGATGTCGCTAGTATCGCGCGGCAAATTCAAAAATGAGTTGCCAGAGGCGCCGCCATCTTGATTCTCAAGTTGGCTACCAGAGTGTGCCACCGTCGCCATCTTTATTTCATATTTCAGCTGCCAGGGCGCAGCACCATTCGATAGGTCGAATGCTAATCGATATATTTACTTTTATTTCATATTTCAGCTGCCAGGGCGCAGCACCATTCGATAGGTCGAATGCTAATCGATATATTTAGTTACAAGTGTTGCTACCAGAGGGCGCGATATTTAAATTTAAAAAATATTACAACCTTTAAACAATTCTCCGCCATCTTGGATTCAACAGCCCCACCATCTTGGAAGCACATGATACACCCAAGGACTCGTTCCAATACATGCACAGAGTGCACCGAAAAGATTGTTCCCTTACATGCACAGAGTGCACCATATTGAATGATCATGATATGTGTTCCTTTATATGCATCAGAAGCAGGCATAAGAAATTTTTTCTTATAGGCATACTTTAGTGTTAGCTTTCCTGTAATGCATTTAATAATAGTGTAAGCTCATTATTATTATTTAGTGATAGTGAATTTATAACTATGATGTGTAGTCTCATTCTCTTCATCTCGACGTGGCGGAAGATTCTCTGGAGTGTAAGCTGAAAAAAAAAATAAATAAATAAAAACTTGTGTTTGAATTTATAGTGGTATGCTGCTTTCCACATCACCTTAGAGACTATGTCTCAGGAGGTACAGCATTAGATGCGTTAACTCCTTTTTTTTATACATGGCGAGTTTCCCCGAGAGGCCTATTTTCCATGTTTAACAAGGGCGCAAGCATTATGCTTCACCGTCACTCTCTCCCAAGCCGCTGTCCACTCCATCATCTGGCTCCACTTGCTCTTGAGCCTCCATTACAGCTTCAAGGCATGCTATAATACCGTTGTAAAGGTATGTTAGAAACTCGTATTCCTCTGGAAATGCAGCGAACAAATTGATCGCGGAGACCTCTAGATGGTGTACTATCGCATCTATATTCATGCCGATGCAAGCATGAAGCGTATAGTCAATGCAATCGCGAATTTCCTCAAAAGCAGCAATGTTCATCATGGAATTGTCAGAGACAGAATGAAGACTATAGTTGACCGGGTCTTGACGGAAAGATGACAACAACCCCGATGTCGCGCTACACATTCCAATGAGGCGCCCAGCGCGGGCTGACGTCACAGCTTGTTGATCCCAAGCTGCAGAGTGCTGGGTCGTGTTCAGGAAGTAGTCCACACATTATAAATACATTGCAGGAATAGAATCTCAACAACAGCCCACACAAACGATTCCATAGAATATGCTTCGATTGAGAACAAGCAATAAGGTAAAATAAAATGTGTATATGTAATCTTAAACTCTCATATCATTTCTCTTTACCCATGTCCTCACGGTATCAGGAAACCCCTTCCAAGACACCTGTAATCTTTCACCACGCTTTCGATGAATTTTATTTACCAAGTATGTATCGGGGTATTTTGTAATTTGAATTTCTGAAGCATAAAAAACACCTTGTATTTCATTTCCATCCATATCACTCAAGTTATACACACGTGGAAAGCTGGATCTCATAGCTGTTACTTTAAACACTTCGTGAGACCAATTCGGTGTAAACCCCTTTTCAAAAACTTTCTTGTTTCGTGACACGCGTACATGATCCCCCACACGAGCCTTAGGTTTTCTAGGGTCAATTGTCTTTACATATTTGTAAACACTTTGTAGCAAAGAGTCATCCTTCACTTGATTCGGAGCCATGCCAATGGTGCGGTGGAATCTGTTATTGTAGACACGTAGAACTTGTGGTAAAATTTTAAGCCACTTATAATTTCCTCTTCAGGCTAGGCAAAGAGGGAGGTGGCGTGTCTTCGATCTCTAGGTTGGATGAATCATCAGCCGACGATAAAATCACTGACTCAAATGATGATGAAGATGAAATCAATGAATCAATAGATGATTCATCGAGCTCAGACATCGAAGGCTCGCTTTCCTCAAATCTAGCACGCTTATTAGAGTATGGAGAAGACATTATTATAAAAGGAATTTAAAAAAAATAAAGAAGGATACCCTCAACAAGTTAGAACCTGAAAAATAAATAAAAGATGCTTGCTCTAATATACTGAAACCAACAGCTGTATCAGCACTTATTATTTTCCATAATATGTGTAAAAATTTGTATTGAAAAAATAAGTGTAAATATGAAATAATTGTATGTCATGAGAAAACTTCTTGTAATATTTATTTGTGAAGTATTTCAAGTTGTAAATAATGTAGAAATATAAAATGTTTAAGACATGTAAACAATGTGCAAGAAATTAATTATATGTCGGTATATTCTGAGAATGTAGAGAATTATTATTTACATGGAACATACTGTATTGAAAACAAATGTATATCAACTTCATATCACGCTTAATATTGTTTAAAGTTTGACAAAATTTATTTAACTGTTTGCAAGCAAAGAACGAGCTCTGAATGGTTGTTGTTTTTATAAATCGCGCATAGCGTTCAGTAACAGAATGAAAGATGTATTAAAGAAATATTAAATACACGCATCCCGTTGTAAAAATAATTATGAAAACAAGTTGATTCTCAATCATTAATAAATAAGCGAAAACAGGAATAATATTCAAAGTGATATAATCGCAACAAAAAAAAATAGAGTTTAGTAATTTTTCCGTGATAATACACAATTTAAGTAATATAAATACATGGATTTAGTTATTGCTTAATTCGACCGTTTTAACGTGTTTATTTATTTAAAATAGTGGACATATTGTTAAATAAGAACTGTAAACACAGTGCGCGAACGTGTTTTAACGAAACGAATGTACTCCATCTCGTGTTGTCAGTCAGAACTGACAGAACACATACCTTATCTGGAGAAGAACGTCTCTCTGCGGAGGAGGTATCGAGGGCTGACGAGGGCTGGCTGCGATCAAATGAGGTTTCCGACCTCTGTGGCAGGTGTATATATATATAAATCTGCGTCGGGCGATGACCTGAATTCTCGCGGAATCGCCTACTCTGTGGTCCATTTTAAACAAAATTATTAGATTACAATTATCTCGCACTAATTGCTTTCGGGTTTGGGTATAAGTTTGTACCAAGTAGAAACAGTCGATCTTGTGGTGTCGCCCCATAGAATAATACTTTTGAACAATGCTTTGTTTATCACAAGCAACATCATCGAAGATTAGCACAGAGTTGGGGAGGGCTTGACTGGGGTCTAAAACATCAGCATTTTCTCGAAATTTAAAAAATTTCACTCCCCCGACATTTTCCAGCACATGGGCTAAACGTTGATATTTTGGTTGTTCTAGGGACTTGCTATATAAATACACATTCTCAAAACGTATCCCATTGGGGTGTTCTAGAAGTGAAAGAATAAGACAAGTTTTGCCAGAATTCGAAGGACCTGACACTATACACCGTATGGTATTTGGTAACAGAGATCCATGACGTTCTTCAGTTTTACTAAACACATCATCATCAATTAGTGAAATTGGTAAAGCGAGCTGTTGTTGAACAACCTCCATTCTTAATACTAAACCTAAACACTATAAAACAGTCATCCTTATAGTGAAACCACTCAGTGTCTTGATATGTCTTGTATGAGACGGAAGAGAGGTTCAGGCTTAGTTAATTCTGTTATAAATAAGCTACCATTCGAGGCACATCTTCCGGGCTACAATTTCTGTGGACCTGGCACGAGACTAGCCGAGAGACTAGCAAGAGGTGATCGTGGTGTGAATGCACTAGACGAGGCGTGTCGTCTTCACGATATTGCGTATGCGAATAGTAATAACTTGTCTGAAAGACATAAAGCGGATAAAATATTAGCTGACACGGCCGAGAAGATTAGAAAGTCTCCCGAAACTAAATTTGGACAGAGAGTATCCGCGTGGACCGTTAACAAGATTATGAGAGTGAAACGTAAGCTTGGTGCAGGTTTAAGATTTTCATCATCATCAAAGAAGAGAAACCGTAAATCTGTCAGGAAAGCCCTGGGGAAGAAGGGTGGTCTATTACCATTTATATTTCCAGCACTCGCTGCATTAGGCAGCTTAATTGGTGGAGCTGCGGGTGTTGCTAAAACTGTTTCCGATGTCCGGAGTCAGGCACGTATGCAAGCGATAGCACGTGCAGCAAAAAACGGTTCAGGACTTTATCTACGCCCCTATCCACAGTCGGGTGGTGGGGGAAAGCGAAGAGGAAGAAGAAGAAAGAAAAATCGCGGGAGCAGGAAGCGATAATCAAAAACTTACCAAAGCGAGCTCTTACAAACCTCGAGTTAATGAAGGCGATAAAAGAATTGAAAATACCATACTTTAGACAAATATACATGCGCGATTCGCTACCTAAGAAACCATTGCGTAATGAAAGTGCTATTTTGAATCTAGACTCATCCAAAGGACCGGGAACGCATTGGACTGCTTATGTCAAGACCGGTCCTAACGTTGAATATTACGATAGCTTCGGAGACTTGCCTCCACCAGTGGAACTGATACGATATTTAAACAAGTGCAACATAACCTATAATTATGACAGGCAACAAAAGTTGCATTCATGGAATTGCGGTCACTTATGCTTAAGATTTTTAGTATCAATATATAAGAAGCATTAGTGTTATCATAAGCCACATATGCGACAGAGTGTTTATAGAGAGACCACACACAACGCGAGACGCAGTGTAAACTAGACAAAATGTCAATAACATTAATTTTAACTGGGAAGAGCTCGATTATGAGAACCTACTACTTCCCTCCCTTGCAATTGGATGGAGAGTGGACAATGGCATTGATCGATCTGACAACATATAACTCGATACCGAACATTGATGAAAATAATCAAGTTTTTCGATACATCGCAAACAATGAACATCATGAAATGAAATTACCAACAGGTGCATATGAAATAAGTGACATGGAAGCTTACATAAAACAGAACCTACCTGCAGATTCAACATTTCTATTACGAGGCAACCCCAACACCTTACAGTGCATAATGTTCAGCAACAATATACATGTGGATTTTAGTGGAAAAAATACATTAGGTGAAATGCTTGGATTTTCTTCTCAAGTATACAAAGCAGGTGAGCTGCATGAATCGACAAATCCTGTAAATATATTCCCCGTGAATGTTATACGAATTACAAGCAATGCTGTGGGACACACATACTTGAATGGTAAATTAAACAATACTATTCATGAATTTTCCCCCATAGTACCTCCGGGATATAAGATAAATGAACGACCTACCACGCTCATTTATGTCCCAGTTACCGTTCAATCGATATCGGAGCTCGACATTCAAATAGTCGATCAGGAAGGACGCTTAGTTAACCTAAGAAAGGAAGAAATAACTCTAAGACTGCATTTGAAAAAACAATGGGAGTGAAATATTTTTCTAAGCATAAATGGAGCGGTTCAGGTGTGTCCTTATCCAGTAGACGACGAGACATCAAGCGGCTAACATCTGTTAACGTGAGATTCCTTAAAAAACTTGGATTTAGAGTTTATCCTCATGGAGAACACCGTTCTTGAAGTCGAGCAAGCACCACAATTTGAGGATTCTATTTCAAAAACTGAACTGCATATTTACAAACCATACTTAAATGGACCCTATGCCCCCAACTCTGAAATCCGTATAGTGATTCAAAATCATGATGCATACACAAACATCTCAAAATCCTTTTTGCGTATACGTGGAAAACTCGTAAAGGCAGACGGACGGAAACCGGACCATGCAAAGATTATAAACAATGGTGTATTACATATGATCAATCGGATAGGATTTGAACTGAACGGCGTTCTTATAGATCAGACCAGATCACTAGGAGTGGTATCTACAGTGAAGAATTATCTTTCACGAACTCGTGATGAATACGCCATCAGCAAAATGGAGGGATGGTGTCTCGAGGAAAACTATAGCTTGCCTCTAACAGCCGATGGTGTTTTCGAAATCTGTGTTCCGCTAAGCCATCTCCTCGGCTTTGCTGAGGATTATCACCGTATACTTCTAAACTCCAAACAAGAGTTAATTATAGTTTTAGAAAATACGTACATTAACTCGATCGTAGATGCGAGTGCGCAGCCTCAAGCAGTTAATTTAACCATAAACTCTATCGATTGGGCCGTACCACACATCCAAGTGTCTCCAGCGGAACGCACGCGACTGCTTAAGCTTGTGGAGAAAGGCAGAAATATAGATATAGCATTTAGATCTTGGTCTGTTGAAACATATCCCAGCATGCCACAAGCACAAAATGTCAGCTGGTCAGTAAAGACAAGCTTCTCGATGGAAAAACCACGATACATAATAGTCGGCTTTCAATCGGCTAAACATAATGTAATGGCTGCCGATAAATCGAGGTTTGACCACTGCAACATAAAGAATATAAAACTATTCTTGAATTCAGAAAGTTATCCGTACACGGATTTGGACATAAACTTCGACAATGGATTTTACTTAATCGCATATGATATGTATTCAAATTTTCAAGAGTCTTACTATGGAAAGCAGAATGCACCTTTGCTTGACCCTCGTCAGTTTAAGGAACTGGCTACGTTATTCATGTTTGATGTAAGCCGTCAAGCTGAGAAAATACCTTCGAATATCATAGATTGCAAGTTGGAGATCACAAGCTCAGACAACCTACCGATCTTAACACAAGCATTTGCAATAATATTGCACGACAGACTTGTCTCCTATAATCCACGAGACAAAGCTGTTAAAATACTGAGTTAAGCATAGTAGAGGCTCAGTCGTGTCTCAGCCACCATGAAGTATGTTAATCTGCAAGGATTTTTCTCTCAGTATGGCTTTATTACCAAGGAACTTAGCATTGCTGACTCTGAGGGGAACATAATTACGCGAACATTCAAACCGCCGTTTGAGTGGAGAGACATTAGTCGTAAATACCGGAGAAGTAATGCGTGGCTCACTAAAAATTTTCATAGTTTAAAATGGGAACACGGATTGTTTCCCTACAACAGTCTTTCCACCATCTTGACATCTCACTTGAGTGGAACTGTAATAGTTGCTGGAAGCGAACAGAAAAGATGGTTGGGTAAACACTGTCTCAAACACATGCACATAGTGGATGCACAAGAGGAATATGGCTGCCCGGCTTTCAAAAAATTAGACATAATGTATGCTCAAAATCGTGACAGCATAAGACCTGTATCGTCTCGCCGTAACGTCGCATTGCTTAGGGCTTGGATGCTAGAACACAGCGATCCTGGAATGTTGGATGACGCGCTCGAAATGGAATCAACAACAAGCGAAGCAACGGTAAACATGTCTGGACTGGAGGCGCTATAAATTGAGGTCATCGTCCCGGGGTACGACAGTCAGCGTACAGTTCGCGGTCGTGCGGGCATAGACTCACTATATATTCAAGAAAAATGACGTTCGATCCATCGGCACGCTACGCAGACGTGTCACCCGGCTTTCGTCGTGTGGCATACCTTACCGGAGATGGAGAGTTCCACCTCATAGTCTGCAACTTCAATCATCACTGGAGCACCGATTGCGATCTGGAGGTTCCGGACTTTATTGAGACGCCCTGCAATCAGGTAGATTGTGTTGTGCACTACTTGAGACCCGACAGTAAATTTCCTACTACCTTAGAAGAACTTAAGGCAGCAGCCGCTACTGAAACTATAACCTCAGAACCAGATTATTCTGCAGTAAGGTGTGATTTGAGACGCAGCACGAACCCAGAGACAGTTGTGCATTGGGAGGAGCAGTGTGATGGTTATGTTCACAACACAACTTATGAAAACAGTGTTTGCTACGAGACATGTAGTTTCCTTCAGTGTAAACTTTATCGATTCACCCCATTCGCTTAAGTTTGAGAGCTAAGACAATACCTATGTCAGTCATGTTATCACCGCGATTCCATGATATAACTCAAAGCCAAGAAGATGCCGTAATAGATGAATTGTGGGCACCGAGCATCTTAACATGGGATGAAGCGACAAGATATTTTAATTATCCTCCTGATCCACGATCTAAAGAAATGAAGCCTTCGACTTTGTTTGACAATACCGAAAATAGATATCTTTACAAACGTGCAAGTCTGAACTGTGTTGAATTTCATGTAGAGTTCTATGAATTTGATATTGGATTGAGTAGTCTTCGATACGTTTATTTCGAACTTTGTCGCGAAAATACTCATTTCCGACTGAGGTGGCACGCTGATAGACCATACAAGTCCGTGACTCTCTTGACTGTTTTCGACTGTCAGCATAAAGACTGTGTAATAAATCTTAGTCATCCAATGGCAAAGTTTCCCTGTACTATTGATGAGCTCAAGACATCCCGTGACAGAGACTATGAAAGTACTTTCTCCGAATGGTGTACCGGAATTAAACACTATCGCCATAATCCCGCTACATGCATGTGGAACCCACCTCACGACACGCCTTGCAGTAATCATTTGTGTTCCTTGTCGAGAGGTCGTTTATTACGAGAAAACAAATTCTCGGTGTCGACGCATCTAAGCAAGCAACTATGGGGATATAGATAATGGACTGTTCTACGAGATGCTCTACTCTATGGAATTTCGTAATCAATTTATTCATTCGGATGGGCAATATATTTTTAAATAGGATCGCCGCTTCCTGGGTCGACAGTCGAGCTGAAACTGTGTCGGTGTGAGGATCTGTGCCAAGCAAGATGTCTAACTTTCATTCAAGCAAGAAATACGTGAGTGTAAATCCTGGTCTAGGCAGTGTTGATTACAGCGAGTGGAGTCAAGACAATTTAAAACACATATCGGAAAGCTGTGACGGCATGTTTCACTCGAAACAAATACTCGACCCAGGACCTCAAGACATACCATTTGAATTAATTAACTGCTCGGGTTATGGACAATGTATTTTTAACATGCTTCGACACGATACAGTGCTGCCTGCCACGAGTGAAGACGTCTACGCACACGCATTCAACCAGACAGCTACCCAATCGGTTCAGGTTATCCCTGAATGCATTCAAATCAGCCCTGATTCGCCAACATCCATCATACCTGTAGCTGAGCCAATCACCGAGGCGACACCGAAGTCCACCAGACGACAGCGAAAGCCTGCTGCCTCTCGCAAGAGTCGAACCAGAGATCTCAGTCATTTAGGACCGGTGAGTCAAGATGTCGGAGTTCAAACAGAGTCTAGTGCTTCCATACAAAGAACTGACGAGATGGCCCGGGTAGCAGTGCGCTCATTACTTCTAGAATTATTAAGCAAAGTATAATTGAATTTTTGTCACTTTGTGTATGTAAATGTTTCAGCTGAATACGTAAATATAATATTCTTTGTGTGTAAGGAAATGTTCAAGTTAGCATTCAAATCTTTTTTTTATCGTCACTTTAATATTCTTTGTATGTAAATGTTCAGGTTTGTATGCAAACATTATGTGTGATTTTCTTGTAATATTTCAGTTTTGCATAAAGTTTTAAAATAAATTGTTAAAAGCATAATGCATATCTTATTACCGAAACTGTTTGTAACTTAAGTAAAGAACGTGAGGTTACTGTATTTTTTATTAATGCTCTTTTCAATTATATAATTTTCTGGTTTAGTATAATTAAAAAAAAAATGTATTCAAATTATCCATCAGTCTCTGCGCCCGCACGTTCACGAAATGTATGTTGACTACAATAAAACTAATGTGTAACCTCTGATTTATTGTTATGATTTAAGTATTCCTCTGATATAAAATAAAAGCTAGCATTGAAACGTCCTGCCTTCCTGGGCCGACCAGCGGGTTGACGTGCGAGAGCCCGTGGATGAAGCTCTCTATTTTCAGAGAAAGGAATTTGTTTTTCCAGACAACTGTCGTCGCACCTAAGAGGTGTCTATATGCTGTCACAGACTTGGTTGACAGTTTCTGCAATCGTTGTAATGCATTACAACGATTGCAGAAATATGTTTTCAGTAAGCTATAATAAAAAAACATTAATTAAATTTTAATTCTGAAAAAAGTGAATGGTAGAAAATCTACTTTCTAAAACAAAAAACATATAGTTTAACTAGTTTTCCATGATCACCATATTATTAAATGATTTTACCAAATATAATCTACTCAACTTTCTTAAATTAATAATTTTCAGTTTATAAGTGTCATCTAAAGCCGACACACAGAGTAGGCGATTCCGCGAGAATTCAGGTCATCGCCCGACGCAGATTTATATATATATACACCTGCCACAGAGGTCGCTGTTGGTTTCAGTATATTAGAGCAAGCATCTTTTATTTATTTTTCAGGTTCTAACTTGTTGAGCGTATCCTTCTTTATTTTTTTTAAATTCCTTTTATAATAATGTCTTCTCCATACTCTAATAAGCGTGCTAGATTTGAGGAAAGCGAGCCTTCGATGTCTGAGCTCGATGAATCATCTATTGATTCATTGATTTCATCTTCATCATCATTTGAGTCAGTGATTTTATCGTCGGCTGATGATTCATCCAACCTAGAGATCGAAGACACGCCACCTCCCTCTTTGCCTAGCCTGAAGCCCGTCACTTTAGATTCCGCATTCCAGGGTCGACTTGTTGATTCCAGAATCGCGAATGATATTCCCCAGCCCGACCCCAACATTAATAGATTTCTCTCCAGGTGCAGGGAACCCTTTCTGGACGTAGTGGGTGGCGTTCTCCGCCCATTCAAAATTTATCTTACATTGGCCGCGGTATTTATTAAGGAGGATCCTGTGCAGGGGCCCATCAGTGATAGCTTCCACTTCGCCTCCAAAAGTATCCCTGTTTTGTTAAGTGAGGACCTAGCAGAAATTTTCAGTTTCACATTAGTTTCTGTGCTTATGGAGCATGTAAGTGAGTTTGCTTTGCGCGGGTCTGGATGGATGTTGAGTCATGTAAAACATCTCGACATGCATGTCTCTGCATACCGACCATTCACGGTGGGGGCCGCGCATACAAAGTTGCCTGCATTTTTGTCTAACCGCAAAGCTTGTGTAAACATCGAGACTGACCGTGAGATGTGCTTTCTGTATGCCGTTATGGCAGGTGTGACGCCGGCGGCTGGGATGGTTACTCGTACTGGATCGTATCCTAATCCTCTCGAGGTTTTTGATACGACCGGTATGACGTTCCCCATGACACTGCATCAGGTTAAGATCTTTGAGAGTCTCAATAATATTTCCGTGAACATTTATTCTTGCGTGAGTGATCAGGGAACGATTATTGACGAGGATTTTAACAAACCTACTGATGCAAGTATCCAGCCGATTTGCATTACCTCTATGCGATGTGATCGCCATGTGAATGTTTTGGCTATTCGTGCGTCTGGTGCTCCCGCTCATCTCCATTTCGTGACTATTAAGAATTTGTCCCGCTTGCTTTCTTCTCAACTCTCGCGTGATCAACATACAAAGTGGGTTTGCGAGCGCTGTCTTCAGTATTTCCATACTGTGGACAAGTTGAACTCCCACACTGATTTGTGCAGCCAACACACGGCCGTTCGGTCAGTATTCCCGACTGAGGAGACTAAATGGCTCGAGTTCACAAATGTATCCAAGAAGGAACGTATGGGCTTTGTCGCTTATTGCGATACAGAGACCTACTTGAAACCGATGTCCACCTGTTTACCGGAGACCAATGCCTCCAGCACCACGACGGTGAACGAGCACGTGCCTTATGCTTGTAGCATTTTATTAGTTTGTTCGTACGATGCTTCGCTTACCAGATATGCGCACTTTGAAGGGGAGAATTGTGTTGCCGACATGGTCTCTACCTTGATTGATATGACTAAGTGGGTGTGCGCGATTTATGCTAAGACCGTTCCCATGAAAGCCCAGACTCCTGCTGTTGCTGCGCGGTTGGCGAGTCAGACACATTGCCATATATGTAATAAGACACTAGGTGACAAGTCAGTGTTGGACCATGACCACCTGACCGGTGAGATTCGTGGCTATGCGCATTCTAAGTGTAATATTGCATTTAGACTGCAGAAGAACCAACTGGTGGCTATTTTCCACAATCTTCAGAATTATGACGCCCACTTTTTGATGAGACCATTAGTCTCACGTAATATTGCACAACCTGACGGTTCCTCCATTTTGGAGAACCCCGGGGAGGTCAGGGTTATTTGCACGTCTCTTGAAAGTTACAAGAGCATAACAAAGTACATACCGATTACCGGTAATGATGCGAGAGGAGGTACTCGAACAGTGCGTTTAAGATTCATTGACTCCCTTAACTTCCTAACTTCATCTCTGGATACTCTGGCAGGTAATCTCTCGCCTGCTCAGCTGAGCCTCACTCGTGTCCAGTTTCCAGAAGACGCACAGTTTGATCTAGCTCGTAGGAAAGGGGTGTTCCCATACGATTTCGTCACTAGTATGGCAGAACTGCAGACGACCTCACTACCCCCTAGGGAAGCATTTCATAATGCTCTTAGTGGGACTGACGTGAGTGACGGGGACTATGCTCACGCTAGATCTGCGTGGAATGTTTTCCGCTGTAAGACTTTGAACGATTACGCGTTGCAGTATTTGAAGGTGGATACGTGTTTGTTGGCTGACGTGTTCGAGAATTTCCGTTCAGTTTGTTGCCAGTCCTATGGCTTAGATCCGGCGCACTACATTACGGCCCCATCACTTGCGTGGGACGGTTTGTTGAGCAAGTCTGAGGTGTGTCTGGAATTAGTCACCGATCCAGATATCTATCTTTTCTTGGAGAATGCTGTTCGGGGTGGGATCACCAACGTTAGTCGGCGCTATGCGAAGGCTAACAATGTTTACATGAGCGATTATGACTCCAGCCTGCCGTCTTCCTACATCTGTTATTTCGATGTAAATTCTCTCTATGGTCATACGATGCTTGGTAAGCTTCCGGTGGGCAACTTCCAGTGGGTGCAGGAACTCGAATATGCAAACTGGAACTTTAGCACCATGGACACCGATGGTGACTGCTCATGTTTTATAGAGGTGGATCTATCCTTTCCGCGTGAATGTCATGACCGGCTATCAGACCTGCCACTTGCACCCGTGAATGGCGTACCGGTGAACGGCAATATGTCAAAGCTCTTATTGACACTTGAACCGCGAAAGAACTATGTTTTACATGCAAAAACACTGCAGCACTACCTTACGTACGGGGCCGTTCTTGACAATGTTCATCGTGTTTTGCGCTTTGAACAAAAATCCTGGATGGCGTCGTACATACGGTATAATCTGAATTGCCGTGCTCAGGCAGCGAACCCCTTTGAGAAATCCTTCTATAAATTAATGAATAATTCTGTTTTTGGCAAATCTTTGCAGTCGCCGCGTAGGGAGCGTGACATACGTGTGGTTTCGCGGTACGATACCATATATGGTGCGGCAGAGTTGATAGGTCGTCCGTCATTTAAGGCAAGGCGGATCGTCGATGAGAATCTGGTCCTCATTGAGTTAGCCAAAGGTTCGGTAACCTTCAACAACCCCTTTACACTGGTGTGGCCATCTTAGATTTATCCAAATTGCATCTCTATGATTTCCACTATAACTATATGCAGGTTAAGTTTCCCTTTCCATCTCTGCACCTGCTTTACTCAGATACCGATTCTCTTCTGTACCACATCGAGTGTCGCGATGTGTATTCTTCGATTCTCCCCGATTTGGCTTCTCGATTCGACACTTCGAATTATGCTCCAGATAATGCTCAAAGGTTTCCATCAGTCAACCACGGAATGACTGGTGTCATGAAGGATGAATCCGCTGGACGCATCATTACTGAGTATGTTGGTCTTCGCCCCAAACTTTATGCATACAAGATGGACGATGGTGCTTTTACGCTTAAAGCCAAGGGTGTGAAGGCCAGTGTACTCAGCTCGCTACTTTTTGAGCAATATCTGGATTGCTTGCAAACAAATTCACGGGTTTGGGGGACTCAATATCATTTTCGTTCACGAAATCACATTGTTTGTACTGAACGCGTGACTAAGGTGGCGTTGTCATCAGGTGACGACAAGCGGAGCATTTCCGATGATGGAATTAGCACGCTTCCATGGGGACATTACCGTCTAGATCCCTGAACCTGAGTTCCCCCACATAATAAGAGATTCTAACTTTTTTTTTTATTTTATAATTTTCCAGTTTTATTTTTTTTGTACTATCCTCATACCTTGGTACGCTCAATAAGCATTGCTGCTCCGAGTCGAGTTGTAGGAAAACAACAGCGCTCCAAACTCCTCCTCCGCTCGGAGTGGCCAACTGGGTAGATGGCAACCAACTTCGATTCATTGCCTCCCACTTCACCCATAAAACATTAAGAATGTTGGACAGAACTCATGCACTACTGTACTGTGCATGTGGAGATAAAACCATCGGTATGTTTAACATGTAGAGATTGCACTCATCTTATTTACACGGTTCAGATAGTGAATCTGATAGTTTTCTTTAAATGCTAGTCTGTTTAATAATTTAAAGTAAATTTCAGTCTATCCTGATTTTAAATGCTAATGTGGTTAAACTTTGTTGCATGTCATCTTTCCATCAAGACCAGGTCAACTATAGTCTTCATTCTGTCTCTGACAATTCCATAATGAACAACACTGCTTTTGAGGAAATGCGCGATTGCATTGAATATGCACTTCATGCTTGCATCGGCATGAATATAGATGCGATAGTACACCATCTAGAGGTCTCCGCGATCAATTTGTTCGCTGCATTTCCAGAGGAATACGAGTTTCTAACATACCTTTACAACGGTATTATAGCATGCTTTGAAGCTGTAATGGAGGCTCAAGAGCAAGTGGAGCCAGATGATGGAGTGGACAGCGGCTTCGGAGAGAGTGACGGTGAAGCATAATGCTTGCGCCCTTGTTAAACATGGAAAATAGGCCTCTCGGGGAAACTCGCCATGTATAAAAAAAAGGAGTTAACGCATCTAATGCTGTACCTCCTGAGACATAGTCTCTAAGGTGATGTGGAAAGCAGCATACCACTATAAATTCAAACACAAGTTTTTATTTATTTTTTTTTTCAGCTTACACTCCAGAGAATCTTCCGCCACGTCGAGATGAAGAGAATGAGACTACACATCATAGTTATAAATTCACTATCACTAAATAATAATAATGAGCTTACACTATTATTAAATGCATTACAGGAAAGCTAACACTAAAGTATGCCTATAAGAAAATATTTCTTATGCCTGCTTCTGATGCATATAAAGGAACACATATCATGATCATTCAATATGGTGCACTCTGTGCATGTAAGGGAACAATCTTTTCGGTGCACTCTGTGCATGTATTGGAACGAGTCCTTGGGTGTATCATGTGCTTCCAAGATGGTGTGGCTGTTGAATCCAATATGGCGGAGAATTGTTTAAAGGTTGTAATATTTTTTAAATTTAAATATCGCGCCCTCTGGTAGCAACACTTGTTACTAAATATATCGATTAGCATTCGACCTATCGAATGGTGCTGCGCCCTGGCAGCTGAAATATGAAATAAAAGTAAATATATCGATTAGCATTCGATCTATCGAATGGTGCTGTGCCCTGGCATCTGAAATATGAAATAAAGATGGCGACGGTGGCACACTCTGGTAGCCAACTTGAGAATCAAGATGGCGGCGCCTCTGGCAACTAATTTTTGAATTTGCCGCGCGATACTAGCGACATCTACCAGCCAACTTGAGAATCAAGATGGCGGCGCCTCTGACAACTAATTTTTGAATTTGGCGCGCGGTACTAGCGACATCTACCAGCCAACTTGAGAACCAAGATGGCGGCGCCTCTGGCAACTAATTTTTGAATTTGGCACCATCTGGTAGTCTGTGCTGGAATTAAAGATGGCGGCTGTATAATAATTTTAATTTCAAATGTGGCGCCTTAGGTATGCATTAAGGAAGGCAAAAACACCCTCCCCCATTTATTATAAACTTGCCGTCAGTACGTAGCATATATAGATTATTTATTCCACCATATTCCAATTGGTCTCGTGGTCTAGTGGTCAAGGCGTCCGCCTCGTAACCACGACATCCTGGACGTTTTCACGTCCCATGGATCGAATCCCAGCCTCGGCACTGAAAATATTTTAGTTAAAATAAAATAATACCTGCTGCTACCTGGTGGCGACCAACAGAACTATATGACGTCACACAAGATGGCGGCCTCCAACAGCCGAAACAAGATGGCGACCAGGAAAAATCAAGATGGCGGCCTCCAGCAGACGAAACAAGATGGCGGCCAGAAGAAATCAAGGTGGCAGCCTCCAGCAGACGAAACAAGATGGCGACCAGGAAAAATCAAGATGGCGGCCTCCAGCAGACGACACAAAATCATGACGTCACGATTCGAAGTTGGTGGAAATTTCTAGAAATACAAAATGGCGGATTTGCGAATTTGCGATTTGCGGATTTGCGAATTTGCGGATTTGTGAATTTGCGGATTTGCGGATTTGCGAATTTGTGGATTTGCGGATTAGCGGATTAGCCACTGGATTAGCGGATTAGCCATTGGATTAGCGCATAAAAAACTGGATTTGCACATAAAAAACCAAAAAAAATGCATAAAAAACATAAAAAATGGGATAATCCCCGGATTACCCCGCTCCCCCCTCGTCTATGTTCCAGAGTCGGCACGCTCTCCCTACTCATATAACTAGGAATAATTTCTCCTTGGTATTTTTTCTGGCAGTAAATGTCTATAAAAAATTCCTAGATTAGTTTCACAGCGTCATTTGACCTCACTTGTGCCATTGATTCTTAAATGAAAGTCACACAGCCGAAGCAAAATCGTAGCGTTTCTGTGTACACGAAGCCTGCATCGTTGCAAGTTTCGAAACACTTTACTTCAAATAGGGAAGGATGAAAGGCAAGAAGTTTTAAAGTTTGCGTGCGTCTTGCGTTTCTTGTGTAGTTTATAAATCCAGCATTAGTTTTAAATGACCACACTGTTGGTGAGATGAAAAGCAGAATTTAAAAATGTGAGCAAATGTTTCAGTACCCGCCCATGTAACGAAGTTCATGTGTTCTCATATAATACGAAACTCGGACGGGAAATTAAACGTATAATACTTTAAAATAATGCCGAGCGTGATAAATATAAGACTAAATCTTTTGACTGCGAATAACACTTAGTTTCCGCACTCGCCGCTAGAATTCGTTGCCGGAGCAGCTACGTCGACTATCGAATCATTCCATTCGCAGAGCAAAACGTAAAACTATTTAATGAAACGGTTCCGACGAAAGCGAAAAAGACTTGAAAAAAATTCTCATCACCGGCTTTGGATTTCCGACAAGATATTTTTATTAATATACTGCCCATCGTGAAAATAAATTTATTAAACAGATAGTACTATACATTTTCACTTTGGCTTTGAGAACATTGTATCGCGCCATCTACCACAGATGGCAGCACCTTGGTTACACATTTCCGTTCCATTGATTATATTACTCCTACCAAATGCCGTATTACGAGAGCTAAGATGTTAAACATCAAAAAATTCCCTGTACAAACTTTTACAAATTGATTATATGAATTAAGTTCGTAATACAAATATACTCTTGATTACTTGCCCGATTATGCTTTTATAATACAGATAACCAACCGCAGTGCTGATGATGCATCTAACGTTCTAAGAAAAATATTTTATCAAATACAAACGTCTTAAACTAATTCAATCCGCACAGTAAAACTTCAAATGCATATAAGAATTTATTCATAACAGAACCGTCAAGGTGTATGGAATTTCGAAAGTATCAATTTTATTTATAGATTATGTGTGCCAGTTTTCTTATATCCCGTTTCAATGTATTCGGAGATTATGATCAACATGATAAAACTTAAAACGTATCTTAGTTTTACTTAAGGGAAAGGTTTTAAAACATTTCTATTTATTGAGTGTGTGTACCATGTTTCGCAGTTTCACTTACCTACATTAATTTTGGTTATATTCATAGAATATTTGTGAAACAATCGCATCTTTAATTTAAATGTAGACAGTAGAGCGAGAATCTATATGTGTATGTAGGTATATATAAACACATATAAATATTTCGTGAACTTAACTTAGTCGCCAGCACGTTGTGTTTTATGCCCACCAAATTTTCTGCATTCGTTTGCGTGGCGCTAAATGTCAAAAAGCTTCGTATACCAATTTTTCATTTCATTTTACGGTTATGTTTCACTTCCATAGAAAAAAAAAAGGGCTACGCTTGAGCTTTTTAAAAGGATTCTCTGATACCAAAATTTATGTCAGACGTAAAAGAAAACGTAACCGAATACTAACCACGAGTGGAAGATGGGTTTGTAGGAGGGGTGGAAGGGGGAGGGGGGGAGTTTGTGTTGGATAGTTTCGCAACACCAGATTCATAGAAACGACTCGAAAAGGTTACGTAGCCTGCATCTACGCGTCTGTAATTTGGAACTAGTTTTTATTTTTTCCTTTTATTTAAACGCGTTCGCATTCCAGAAGACGCGCGCGGAATGCGGATGGAAGATCTGATTCCCTTCCTTCGGGAATCTCCGCCCGAGTGCGCTTTCTGCTCGAGAGATGAGATTCATTGAACCAGAGTCAGATGCCCGTATCATTCCGCGTTCGTGCATCCTCTGATGTTATTTCTAAACTAGGAGGTTGCAAGGCGTCTTAAGGCGCCCGTTGAAAAATGATGAATATAACACACACATTAATTTAACATACACGAAATTTCCATTAAAAATTCAATTTCGTTATAAAAATTCATAAGGGCGTAACTGCAAAAAAAAATGTAAATATGCAAAAAAAACTTTCGGGCATATAAACAAATACATACATTAAAGACAGAAAACTATTTTTTTAAATTCATTTATAAACTTCAAAGATATAAACATATTTAAAAAGTAAAAACAAATATTTTATAAAATGCATTAAGTACAAAATTTAATATATCATTAAAAGATTACCAGTGACTCAAACTTACATTTTCAAAAAAGGAAAATTTTTCACCGTGTTTCGTTTAAAGTTGAATTTTCTGAGATGTAAGCCTTTTTATTAATTATAAGCATATTTATTCGTAAGAGGCTTAAGGCGCCCATTGAAGAAGTTGAATAAAACAAAAAAACTTTAATTGAATAATTAAGGCGTGTTCCACTTCTGTAGCTGTATTTCAAATGTTATTATATTGTTTCACTTCCATTTTCTTTTTTGTACACTTCTCTACGGAGTAGACTAATATGTTTGCTAATATGTAATGTAATAATAATGTAGGCTAATACGCTTGTATCCAAGGTATGCATATCTCTTTGGAGTTACAGAGTAGTAAGTCTGTGAGGAGCAGGGTTGGAAAAAAGCAGGTTTTTTTAAACCATACAATTAAAAAAAAAAAAAAAACAGTTTTTTGTTTAAACCAGTTTTGTTATTACGTTAGTTATTATGGTTCTCAGCATGTACGAATGAAAGCCATACATCTCGCTTTCTGCCACACATGTTGAACCAGAAAGTTTGTAACAAATCAAAGAACTGAAGTCCAACAATTGTGCACATCTGACTGGGACTTAACCGCAGAAAGGGTATTTCCCCACAGGAAGAGTATTCTCCACAGAATGGGTGTTTCCCAAAGAAGAGGGAATTACGGTACAGTCGGAGTTTTCCCACAGAATATAATTTTTTTTTTTAAAAATAAGTTTATTTATTTTCCTCTTTAATTTTACTCTGTCTACAATCCACTAGTTAAATTAATTTTACAGGAGTGTTTAACTGGATATAATTTACAACTTATTTAGATAATTTAAATGATAAGATCATGATTAGTATATAATTTATGTTTCTGTAAACCACAAGAAATATTAATGACCAAACTATTGTTGTTATTAGAGTGGAATCAGACCTTTCATTAAAAAAATATTATTATTAAAATACATTATTAAAAATTAAGTTGTTTATTAAAACTACTTGGTTTAAACCATGTTTTAAACCGTAATTCAAATCATGGTTTAAACCGTGGTTTAAATAATTGTGGTTTAAACCAGCCAACCTGGTGAGGAGAGTAACTACCTATAGGATATGATTGCTAAAATTCTGTACAGCCGGCGCGGTAAGTCCAGGCAATGACTCTCCTGAGCGTGACAAAAAATTGCAACGCCCAGGAGTGGAGCGCTCGATGGCAAGGAGGGAGAATATTGATCCAGCCCGCACTCCCCCCCCCCCCTTCCCCCCATTTCCTCACTCTCGGGATACAAAATAAATAAAGCTGGTTGGCTTCTTATATGACTAATGGAAATTGAAAATGGTTAATGATATAACAATATATACTATAGTTCCGAATCAACTATTGACGTAGTATTTTGCAGATATTTAGATACTTATTATTTTAGCTAGCAAAAACCAAACATTAAATTCTTAAGATTCCGCAGAAGATGTGGGCACTAGTGAATTAATATATTGTCAACGCAGGTTTCAAATATCTTTGTACTGTACATATGTTGTATTCTTCTATCTGTGAAGTTTCTTTCACTTATCGTATAAAGTGGGTAAATGCGTTGCTCTTTTTTTTGCTGTTGTTAAATTAATGTAAGTTAAGTTACGTTTGTTACATAAATATAATTCTCAATAAATTTTTAGTTTTTTGACGTGACGTCTAATAAATCAATGAACGCCGGCTGCACGCACGAAAAAGTGTCCCGTTACGCTGTGTCTCGTTACGCTCATTGTACGCTTGCGCCGCATCTATCTCTCTTCCACTCGATTGGAACAACCATCGATTTGACTTTTTTTTAAAGGTAGTTTTTTGCAAGTAGTATAGGCGATCCTAGCTCAAACGAAAAGCTGACTATGTTAGATCAGAGACATTTAAACTACCTTACAGTCGTAAAAAAAAAATCAAAACATTTTTGTTAAAAGTTTATTTATTTTAATTTTTTTCTAATTCCGACCACGAAGTTAGACGGCGAACTTCGGAACCATTCAGAAATATTCGGGTGCCTGACTCCATTTCAATGAATATTAGGTTTTCTGCTGCGTGGCCCTCTTCGTAATGAACCTCTTGAATGCCCGCCGTAACGAACCTCCTTCGTTAGTTCGTTAGTTCGTTATCCTGCGAAGCTTTCGGGAGCGGCTAGAGATTTGTTACGGCACGCGCGGTATGCGTGCTACGTTGAGCCGTTTCGGTGTTGCGATAAAAAAATTGGTTGTCTGTAAAGTCGGTTTACGGACGATAGTTTAACGTGACGTCATAACAAAACATTGATGAAATGATTGCATACTTTTATGAATAAAATTGAATAATTTTTATTGAATTATCACTATTTTGTATGGATAGGCTGCAAAGAAGGAGTAAAATGAAACCTACAATTTAATTGATAAATTTACTTTTAATTGCACTCATTAATTCAAATATTTTTATTACTTTAGCGAACAGATTATTTTAACTATAACTTTTATACATGTTTGCTATTTAACTCCTTCCACTCTGTGTTATTCTGTTAAGGATAGGACGATGATAGGAAAAGTAGGAAACGAATGGGAGTGTTTCAAGTTTAATGTACCTCGAAAAAGTAAAATCGATGGTTTTTCCAATCGAGTGGAAGAGAGATAGATGCGGCGCAAGCGTACAATGAGCGTAACAGGACACAGCGTAACGGGGCAATGTGCGTAACTGGACACTTTTTCGTGCGTGCAGCCGGCATTCATCGATTTATTAGACGTTGTCACGTCAAAAAAGAAAGTGAGCGAGTATTTTAGCATTCACCGGTGATGTGCTACATCTAACCTCCAATTCACGTGGTCTCATGTTTGCAAATACACTTACAATACGGAAATCGTACACGAAATTTAAAGGAGAATTAATTAAAGTAATGCCGAGCGTGATAAATGTACATACAAAATTGTGTTTCCGACTACATTTCTGGACGCGAATCAGACTTAGTTTCCACACCCGTGGCTAGAATTGGCTGCTGGAGCAGCTACGTCGACTATCGAATCATTTGATTTACAGAGCGAAATTTTGAACTGTTTAATGTAACGGCTCCGATAAAAACGAAAAGGTTTAAAAAAAAAACGTCTTTGGTAACTAATTTTCAACAAGGAATTTTTTTAAAGTACTTCCCAACTTGTTAAAATTCACTAAACAGTTAATTATATAAATTTTCCCTTTGGCTTTGTGAACTTTGGTTAGCTCCATCCGCTACAGATGGCGGCACCGTGGTTGTTACGAATTTCTGTTCCATTCACGAAATTACTCCTACCAAATGCCGTAGGTATACCGAGAGCTAAGATTTTACACATAAAAAAACTATCGGATTAGAAACTTTTACAAAAATTATAGTAGGTTTTAGTAGGATTGAAACGCCCCTCGTGTCCTTGTTATTACTATTTATTAATATTGACAAGATATCGACAAAACAGGCCTTGGAAGTGGCGGGCAGAAAAGAAATAATTAAGAACAAAGTTTAAACATCAGAGGCGGACACGGGGTGGGTCCAACAAAAATTTGTAAACTCCCTGTCAAGACCTGGGGAGCATAGTGTGGATCGTTATTGCCTTAAGTAATAAAAACAAACAGTTACGTTTATAGGCATCCTTTTATTTAAGATCAAAGTTTGTTTACAAAATTTTCTATTACAAGTTATAAAGAGAAAATACTTCTATCATTTAACCATTATTAAAGAGAGCTTATTTTACCTAATCATTTGCCGACCCGGGCCGCGAATAGAAAATTATTTTTCCTACACATCATTCTGAAATAAACCTTAAAGTTTTAACATTTTACAATAATCTGTAATCACCATATCAGCTTATCATTGGTTAATTCACGGGTGCGCGGGAAAAAGGGGATATGTCAAAATTACTTAAATTAAGATATTAAACATTTAATGTTCTTCCAAGTACGCAAGATCAGTAATTAATAATTCCAAAAGTTCAGTGCCGTAGAATAACACACAAGGGTGCTAGACTTAACCCATTTGGACCAATTTGTAGAGATTTTTCTCCTTTTTTTATACCATAAAAAACATTTTTGCCAATATTTGACTTATCCCCTTATTCCCGCGCACCCGCGAATTATAACCATTTCACATATAAAATTTCGAGATGGCTGAAGAGACCAAAACTGTTAAACTGGTTCGAATCTGATATCTGAAATTACATTTGGAAATTAACAAAAAAAAAAAAAAAACTTTCACTGGCACTCGCTCTCACGAACTGAATATTTTCTGGTTGTTCGTAGCTGAATGGCGAAAAGGCCGGGAGTGAGTGCTTCCACTGGCGAAACCACCAATTCAAAATTGGAGGTCGCCGGGCTTCCTTAGTTCCCCATGATGGTATCTTACAGTCGACTTAAAAAAATTACACCCTTATGTAACCAATTTATATTAAAAAAAATTATGATAAAATTTAAAAAAAAAAACGTGCCGAAATACCTAATTTCCGGCACAGGATGAAATTAAATTTATTATGTCACTACTTACTTATTTGCTTCTGGGCTTGAGTTACGTGTACGTGGAAATGGGTGGTGTGCCCATTACTTTTAGACGTGCGTTGTTGCAGCCATGTTTGATGAGCAATCGCTGCACACCAAACCTTCAGTTGTTAATCGCCCCCCTTGAAGATGGCTGCATCGGGTCACGCCGAAACGTACAGGGCACGCCACACCATTTTCACTGACAATGGCCGAAACCCAGACGTCAAAGGAAGTAGTGAATGTCTCTGGTCACGAAAACCTATACTATCTAGATCCGTGACGTCACTTAACGTAATAAAACAAAACGCTTGAGCAAATCCTTCAGTACTCGCCAATGATGTGTAAACATCGAACCTCTCGGTAACGAGCAAATTCATGTGTTCTCATTTTTTTCATGTTGAACAGTCGCACCTGTGTTTTCGTACCACGTGCGTCTCTGCCTGAGGACGGGAGCAGATAGCAGTTCCCGAAACGTCGCTTGTTTCTGTTTTAGAAAACTGTTGTGTTTGTTTCGTCTTTTCGTTTTGTCGTTTTTTTTTTGTCTCGTTTTGACTGTTGTGCTGAATTTTTTTTGTGTTCAATGTTTTTAGTGCTGTCATCATTTGTGGATTTTTTTTTTCGTTTTGTTAGTCCATTTTTCTTTGTTTTTCTTTGTTTGTTGACCATATTCCTGTTGTGGAGTATTGTGTGGTGTTTATATCCTGACAACAGCAATTTTTTGCTTAATTTGTGTTTTTGTCATTTGTGATTTTTGTAGTTTTCTTCTACAGACATAGGTGCATGTGCACAGCAAGGGCGAATGTTCAAAAGCTTACATCAAGTCATGCACTCCCATTGCACAAATATTTCAAAGATAATAAAGTTTCCGCACACGTTAGAAGTTATATTTCTATGGTATTACTAAAATATCAACCTGAAACATTTTAAACACACATAATAACACTAAGTATATGTTTTATTTGCTTAAACGACCGAAATCAGTCTAGAATAATTACTACAAACAAAATTTAACATTATAGAGGTGATTCAGAATTATTTTATATAATATTATAATGATATCAAAAATGATAAAAAAAATTTCATGTGACGACATTCGAACCACTTCCCTTGAGGTTAAGAACCGCGCGCTCTACCACCGTGCTACTTTTTTTTTTTTAAGTATGTTGGCACACCAGCAAGTTTGACAGTCACCAATGTGCCAATCAGCTTCCCCCCCTTAATGTTGTTTTTATGTAACCCCGCGTCGTTGTGAAATTGTAGTTGTAGTTGTTGGTGTATGGGTAAGCGCCAAGGAGACGATAAAGACAACACAAATTACAACAATGTCTTACCCGGGATTCGAACCCAGAGCCCCCGCACCGCATCCCGGTGCGTAGCCGACTACGCTTTGCTACAGAGCCTATTTACATGTTGTAAGGAGAATATGTATTATAATAATTGTAATGCCAGTTCTCTTAGGTCGGTAATTTACAAGGGAGATAACTCTTTGCTGTGACTATTTCAGTTTACCAAGTATATTCCGGAGTAGTTTCAGTATCATAAAGTTTCATTTGGCACACCAATACGTTTGGTATCCACCCTAATGTTTTTCGAAAGTGACCATTTACGGGTTTATGCTACTACATGTGGGTCCGTCATCTTTGTGTCACATTTCCTTCCAACGACATCCATTCTATTATTATTTTTTTTTTTTTACAAAATTACTCCTACCAAATGCCGCATACCGAGGGCTAAAATATTTACACATCAAAAAGAGAGGGCCTTAAGGGATGTCGGACTACATAGAAAAACACTGATGATATTGCAATACCCGGTTCCCGTTTCAAAAACATGATATAAAACAGACGTATTCTTGTGTATCTTTGGCATATGATAAATATTAATATTGTTACAATTATAATGTGGGGGAAGTGTGTTCGTAAGGGATAGCCCAATTAAGTTTTATTATAGTTTTGTTAATTTCTAATATTTACATTACTAATAAATAGTTGTACTTAAGAAAGTCTTATCACCCATCACCGCACTGAAAAATGTTTATTCTCATGTCACTCTATGTTTTTCAAGTTCCGCAGTTCGCACTCCTCACTGGAGCTGGGTTCGACAGTGGTTCGCCCCTCACCGCGCGCCTGTCCACACACACAGTCTCGCGCCACTCAGTCGCACTCGCACGATCCAGTAGCTCCTCGTCGCGCCTTTCTCGAGGGGGAGGGTCTCTCACCCTCTTCGCCGATGTCCCGCTTCCCTTCACTCGCGGAACTCTCCGAACTCTCGGAACTCACTCGGAACTCCCGTGGAGGCCGGCGTCACTGCTTGAGTACTACTATTGGGACGTCTTTCCAGAACCGACGAGAGCCGCTGTGACGTGTCACGTCGTCCCGGGCAGATCCGACGCCAGAAAAGTCCAGAAAGACGGCGTTTATTCGCGCCACTACGCGCGGCGGCCTCGGTAAACCCCGCAGAATTTTCAGGTCGCTTAGTGTCAGTGACAATAGTCCAGGTGGGATGGTGAGCGGGGAGCGGAGGGGGAGGGGTAGCCAGTCCCTTGTAATCCGGCCGGGCACGCGTGGCATGTGTGACGTCAGCGCCCGTGTGGGGTCGCAGCCAGGCTCACTGGAAGGCCCGCTGAGGTACCTGGCACGAGTCGCTTCCTTGCCTCCTAGCACGTATGTAGGCCCTAACAACATCATTGCGAAAAAACCAAAAGGCTTGTTCGTACACACATATAATTTTTTTGGCAGTGAGATTAAAATAATCCATTTATTAGAATTCACTTTTGCCTTACCGAATACCTGAATATTCTTTTTTAACTCTCACAGGTTTTACGAGCCAAACGAGTACTTACAACTTAGCAGCACACTCAGTGCATGAAAAATAAATAAATTAAAACAATCGATTAACACTTATTTTTAAATGCGCTCTGGGGGACTACTTTATAAATCAGTGGATTCGGACATTTGTTTTCACGCGGATTTTTGCTGTACTTCTGCGTTTTATTTTAATGAAATTTTAATTTCGTCTCAGTATTGTGCTTTAAATAGTCAAGTCAACAGAAAGGTTAATTGAAATATCACGAAAACATCCATGTTTATGGAATAATTCGATGGAAGAATATAGAAGGCGGGATATGAAGGACAATGCCTGGTATTTTATTCCAAGGGGATGCTATCAAACTTAGTTGAATTTCTCCTGAAATAATCCCTAAATTTGGTTTCGTCCTCACTAGTCAACTGCTTCATCAAATGAAATTATTCATTATAATTATTGGGTTTTTATATCAAATTCATGAACCCATTTCTTTTTACGTTCACATACTGTGAGAGCTAGCAGAATATCATCATGGTCGTAATCATCACTCGAATCCCACGGCATGCGTCTCTCCGACGTCGCGAAAAAATACTATCCTGTCTGGCCACCTGGCGCAGCGAACATAGCGAACATAGCGAACATAGCGAACATAGCGAACATAGCGAACATAGCGAATATCGCGAACATCGCATAGCTTTCTGTGTGGCCTCGGATTCAGAGATAGAAGTAGAACGCTTGACCAGTGGCCGATGTAAAAGGGTTTGGCATATTGGGAATATAGCCGATGTTCCCCTTCCCCCTTCTAAGTAATCGAAGTTATGAAAAATGTTTTGGTAGTGTAGCCGGAGTTAGCCTCGATTCGTTCGAACAAAGTCAGCCTGCTCCTGTCAAATGTGAATTTAAGATATATATTGTTACGATCGTGCTTGGCTGCAGTGCTTGGCGTCGCCGCTCTCGTTCGGCCTGTCTGCGCTCCCTTCCACCCGCATCCTCTCCCTGGTATCTCGTGTCATACTATCTCGCGAAATCCTGACCTTCGCAGCGCGCACCTGCCTCAGATTGAGTTACTTAAAAGAGGCCGCAATGCGGCATAAAAGGACTCAGACATGTTTATCGGCGCGTTTTGTGGGAACACGATGCTTGTTGTGTTCATCGGTGTTCTTTGAGCAGCCGCCGCGTCCTTCGACAGGACTCACGACGCGTTTCTGGACATTTCGACGGCGAAGGTCGCGCGATATCTCGGAGACATTCCCGATTGATCTGGACGGGAACCCAAGGGCTATATAAGGAGGTTGGGCCGACCTTAGAGTCAGTCAGTCGGTGACTGAGTGAGTTCTCCCGCGGCGGAGTTTCCGGGCGATAGTGCCGCGGGTGCGGCAGAGTGGCGAAGTCCTTGGACGAAGGTTCCAGGGCAGGGAGTGAGTGAGTTCAGTGGAGTCGGGAGTTTTCTCGCGGTGGAGTTTCCGGGCGATAGAGTCGCGGGCGCGGCGGAGTCAGTGAAGTTCCGAGTGAGGCGTCGAGTGGGATCTCGGCGAAGGGAAGTGCGTCGGCGGCGGCGGAGTGCGGCGACGGAGTCTCGCGGCGGAGACCCACGAGGGGTGCTGCGGCGAGAGTTGCGCCAGAGGTGCGGCCCAGCGAGGTGTGTGAAACGAGTGACTGGGGAATTGACATTTCTTTACCTGTAATTAATTATCTGCAAATTTAGAAGATTATTTGTAAGTGACAAGTAGTAGTAATAAATAAAACTGTGTGATAAAAATCTTTAATTGGGCTATCCTTTACGAACCCGCGGTAAATCGTATCAATATATACACACATATATATTATCCCTAATATTTTGGCTTAGTATTACGGAAGATTCTATAACATTATGAAACAATCCAGAACATGCTCGGACCTTCTGGAAGATTCTATAACATTCCGGAATATTTCTCAACATTCTCCACCATTCTAGAATATTCTGGAACCTTCCACGACACTCGGTAACATTTTGGCCAGTTTCGGCCACTTTGGCACTCGATTTCCAGACGCCTCACCGACTTCCCGTTAGGCAAGCTTTATTACCTGCGAAAAGAAATGCACGCGCTTCGTGTAACGGAAATTTCAAAAGCATGAAATCCAAATGTTCATGCGTGTTTCGTTCAGTTGTGTTCAAACACACGAAGTACAACGTGTCACGTAAAAAATTCATGTAACAAAAAAAATTGTAAACCCTATTTCATGGATATTTTTAATATTTATTGAAGAAATAGCTACAACTACTAGATTTTTTTTTGTAACCATGGAACAATGTTTCTGCAAATAAATGATTTTGTTGGTTCTTTAATATGAAGAACGATGCACCAGATTTGAATTAAAATTAATATAATTTTAATATATGAAGTGGTAGTAACAAATATCATCATGAAATAAAATCTGTTGTTATATTGAAGAGGAATCACTATCTTTTAAATAAAGTTCTGGTCAAGCAGTTATTTCTGATAAGTTTATTGTTTATATATAGAGACTAGCTTAAGGACTCGGTGTTGGCTGAAGCAAGCATCAACATAAAATTGTGTATAACTTAATGTTGAAAAATCTGGACCACCCTTAACCCCCCCCCCCCCCTCCCCTCAAACAATACAATCCCAAATTGTTACAACAAATTGGACAAATAAAAATGTTCTCCTTGAAAAAAAAAAAAGTTAGCTGTGTCAACGTTCATGATCGGTTGAACAGTTTCGGAGTTTGTCAATGAGATCTAATAAATGGTTATTATAATCAATCATGGGCCATAATCAAAAGCGGCATCGTGAAACGACTGCCATTTGCTCATTGGTAATGCGTGTCTCCTTCCTGTGTGTCGTTCAGCATTTGAAACACGTCGTCTTTGGGATTCTTCAGGCGCGTCTGCAGCTATCGATGTCGCATGTTGCTCGGCATCTAAAACCTGCTCTAAGGTGTCTGCAGCCCTTTGAGCTGCGTGATAAAAAACTACAACAAATGAACAAAACTATTTTATCTAAAGTTTAAACCAGGATCACGATAAAATCATAATTTCTAACTATATTGGCTAAACATACAACGTACATAAAAAAACAGTAAATATTGGCTTTCTTCATCGAGATGGAAAAAAAAATGTCAAAATTTGTAAATTTATAGGTTAGACATACACCATACATTAAATATTGACTTTCTTTATAGAATTAAAAAAAAATTCTAGATTGTTAGATTAAATATACAACAAAATACAGTAAACCAAACTAAAAATCAGGCATTGTTGATGATTTGCCTCCATTGCAACTGGCGTTTGTAACCCAATGCGACCTATCGGCACTCGAAGAAAACTTACCAAGGAGAAGGTTGAATGTACATGACCGTTTGGCGGACATAGAGAAATAATACACTCTCGCTGATAATAACTCTTTTAACTACCTTATATGATTTTTCTATTACAAATATGTAGCCTTTGTGTTATTCCAGGATATGAGCTAGCTGTGTGCCAAATTTCACTCAATATGTTGAGCGGTTTGGCCGTGTAAGAGTAAAAAAAAAAAAAAAGATTCCTCACAAAAAATTTCATCCCATATTTTACCCCCTTCAAAATTTATTTTCAAGACAAAAAGTAGCCTATGTCCTTCTCCAAGGTCCAATATATTTCTCTACCAAAATTCATCAAAATTGGTTCAGTGGTTTAGGCGTGAAAAGGTAATACAGACAGAATTACGTTCGAATTCATAATATCAAGTATGGATTAAATCTGACGCACTAATATGCAATGTTACATTAACTAAACGCTTTATTTAATCATGCCAAAGAAGCATAACTGCTAACGCAGGTACATAAATAATGCACAATCTGTCCCCTCCCCTAATATGTGATGTGTAACACATTAGCTCTTGGTATACGGCATTTGGTAGGAGTAATTTCGTCAATGGAACAGCACATGGAACGGAAATTTGTAACTATGGTGCTGCCATCTGTGGCGGATGGCGCGAACCAAAGTTCACAAAGCCAAAGTTAAACTTTACACTATTAACAGTTTGATGAATGTTAACAAGATAGGCAGTATTTTCATAAAATGTTTTGTCGAAAATTATATTCAAAGTCGGGGTTTAGTACTCTTTTTCCCAAGTATTTTTCGCTTTTATCGGAGCCGCTTAAATATATAGTTAAAAATATTGATCTGTTAAAAACAAATATTCAACAGTCAACGTAGCTGGTCCGGCAGCGAATTCTAGCGGCGGGTGCGGAAAACTCCGTGTGATTCGCGCCAGTAAATGTGTGTTCATCACGCTCGGCATAGTTTCAAAGTATTCTACGTTGGATATCGTGTCCGAGTTTCGTATTTCAAGTGCATTTGCAACACGAGAACACGTATGAATTCGCTCGTTACCAAGGTTGGATGTTACATCTCTGGCGAGTATATACTTAATAGACGCGCTCACATAATTTTTTTTTATGAAGAAGTTTGGCCTCTGGGTTGTAGCCGCGTCCCTTGACGAATAATCCACCGACTTTTCGGTCGACATTGCAGTCGCCCATCATCAGGGAGCAGTTAATCTACTGAGGTTCTTACAAGTTCAGTAGGTAACTAACTGCTCCCTGATGATGGGCGACTGCAACGTCGACCGAAACGTCGGTGAATTATTCGCCGAGGGACGCACACGGCTACAACCCAGAAGCCATGCTACTTCAGACAATGGCCGTGGAAAGCCTGCGAACATTATTGTTTTTTTTTTTAATATTCGTACCCCCCTCCCTCCTCCACCCCAAACATTTCCCTTCCCGCGAAAATAATCCCGGTATCAGCCACTGCGGCTCTTGAGTTCACAAAGACGCGAGCGAACGCCCGGTGTCGACAAGACAACATAATTCCTTCGTGCCACCACTGCCAAGGCTTTAATTTTCATTGTTAATTATCGTCTCTCACCCTAGCCTATTGTAAGGAAGGGGGGCGGGAAGGGGGCTAGGTAGTAGGCGTTGAGGTCAGCGCTGGATACGCTGAAAGGCTCTCTTTGTCAGTCCCCTCTGAGGGGGAGGGAGGTCGTGCGAGAATGATGAAGGATTGGCCGAGAAATGGAAAAGGGGGGGGGGGGGGAGTAGGAGGTAAAGTTCTTTCGTCTCGAATGGCTGGTGACCTGCAGAGTGGCCTCGGGGTTCAAGGTAAGCTGGTGCAAGCCTCGCATTCGTAGCCCGCACGTGCTGAAATACCTCCGCATCTGCTCTCGGCTCCTGGTGAAACATCTCTCTCTCGGCCTGTTAACTTGTTTGCTCTTTTATTTGAAAGGGTTTTTGACGTGACAACGTCTAATAAAATCGATGAACGCCGGCTGCACGCACGAAAAAGTGTCCCTGTAACGCACATTGTCCCGTTACGCTGTGTCCCGTTACGCTCATTGAACGCTTGTGCCGCATCTATCTCTCTTCCACTCGATCGGAACAACCATCGATCTGACTTTTTCGAGGGCACATCAAACTTGAAACACTCCCATTCGTTTCCTACTTTTCCTATCATCGTCCTATCCTTAACAGAATAACACAGATTGGAAGAAGTTAAATAGCAAACATGTATAAAAGTTATAGTTAAAATAATCTGTTCGTTAAAGTAATAAACATATTTGAATTAATGAGTGCAAATAAAAGTAAATTTATCAATTAAATCGTAGATTTCATTTCACTCCTTCTTTGTATCCATACAAAATAGTGATAATTCAATAAAAATGATTAAATTTTATTCATAAAAGTATGCAATAATTTCGTAAATGTTTTGTTATGACGTTGTCACGTTAAACTATCGTTCGTAAACCGACTTTACAGACAACCAATTTTTTTTTTAAATTTTAATTTAAAATTTAAGCGAAACTCCCTCACAGCCGGTATTCACACTCGCATAACTCGTACACTCGGCGCACACTTTCGTAAGGCTGCCAAGTTTTACGGATTTTTACGTAATTGTCTACAGATTTAGTTACCAGGTTGCAAAATGACTGAGTTTTATTTTTTTATTACTGCGTACTATAAACCTGTCTCCTGTAACAGGTTGGTAAACATTCTGTAAAGTAATTATTAACATGAACATAAATCCTGTGACTTACTTTTTAGCTTTTGAAATATTTAGTGGTTTGCAGATCTGTATTTTTTTTAACAATTAAAATGGTTTGTCAAATGGATTAGTTTGCTAGTAACTGTACAGTAAAAGAATGTTATTTTTTTGGAGTCTATTAGTTGGCTTGAACTTCATCGCATTCGTTTTTTCCGCGTGTTAATGTTGCATGAATGAACGTGATACTGATGGCTGTGCCAGGCAGTCAGCAGCTCTACTTACGCCCTCTGCTACTTGCACGCATTCGATCTTATACACTCGCATACTTGTGCACTTGTACGCTTGTATAGTTGCACACTCACTTGTACACGCGTTAAAAATATTTGTGTACTTTACAAAATTTCTTATCCCTCTTTATGCGAAGTTTCACTACTAACGCGCGAGCTGGCCTCGCACCCATATATGTATTTATAATTTTATTTATTCATTCACAGCCAAATTAAAACATTAGCAGTTTTATAATATTGTTTCGTGAAAAAATATTTCCACTATGAATACATCGGTAAATAAAAACAAGTACTAAATTAATCCGTACCACTAGTTATAATTGCGAAAGTGTTTTTCTGTTTGTCCTTTTAGTTTCAAGCAGCAACGGAACAACGGATCGACATTTTTTTTTTTGCATATTGATAATTTATGAGCCGGAGACTGGCATAGACTACATATAATTATGAAATTAGATCCCTAATGGAGTTAAAAAGGAGTAAATTCAGTTTTACCATAGAAAATCATAGGAGCTACGTCATATACACACAACAGTATCCGTAAACCAGCTCAATGGATTCATGAGCTAAGGGATCCACTAAAAGTGCATCGTAGTGGACGCGGCCATCTTTGCATTGTTTCCGAATCCTCACGAGGGATGCCAATGCATCCCTTCATCCGTCCACCGAAAGAAAAATTTATAGAGATGCGACACTCGCATCCACTGCTGCGTCCCTATGTCCATTAGCTTAGGAATAGTGTTTTATTTTGTTTTTGTATTTAAGTTAAGTTTTTTTTGGCATAAGATTCGTTTAAAACGTTATAACCGTAAGTGATAACTCAAATAGAGACAAATGAAAACGTTAATAAAAAATTACCGAAATGCGAACTTAAAAACTTATAGGTGTATTTAAAGCTCATTTTAAGTATTTTTTTAATATTTTGTAATTCGTAACAACCTTTTTTATTTTGATCGCTAACATTTATAACCACTAAGCTATTTTTTATTATTGTTATTTACGTTTTGCTCAATATTAGTAGATATCACGACTCGAAATGGTAAAGTGCACGTTGGTACAACCAGTTGTCAACAGGCGATGCTAGCAGTAAAAGTATTCGGATACTAACCATCCATTAGAAATGTGTCCTCTACATTGTGGCTGCATTTGCTAAGGGATGTAGGGATGTGTGTGCTGTGTACGCATCCCTCCCTGTATATTCGGATACAGCTAGTGAGTGTGTGTTATTTGTCTATGTTCGTCACATAGTCATATGGTAAGGTCTGGCAACTTCCTATCCTTCTCCTTGGCGAAACCCATCCGCTTAGTGAAGCTCGCGGCTGCTAGCAAACCAATTGCGCTAATAATGATAGTTTAGTTCCCTTCAAACTTGCAATTGTGAAAAGTCTTGCAAGTTTGCGAGGGTTCCTGGGCGATTGAGTAATTCCTATCGCGAGATTTACAGCCGAACAGTTCGTGAACTGGTCGAAGACTTGCTGCTGGGAACAAGCCTGATCAGGTGAAACTCAGCGGCAAGTAACAGGGTCCACCCCCCCCCCTTCCCCCGGGGCTTCTCGGGGGGACTCTTCATCATAACTCTAGGACCCTCGGGTTACCTATTTTAACATTTTTATCGATTTTAAAAGTTTTATTTTACAGTCATTCACTGTCTATTCACTCCACATCACCAACTAACATCCATCGACGACAGTTGCCACCAGGTCGATGCGAGGGTCTCGTCCTTGACAGGTGTGCATCTTGGCCTGTTCCTGATTGTTTTCAGTGAACATGGCCGAGGGGGGTTCCAGGTTGGACCCCTCCCCTGAGTGACCCCGAGACCAAGGGTCGGTCTCAGCCGCCTGTCCAGGACTACGGCAGGCCTCGAACGGGGGAAGGTTCCCCGACCGCCGACTTCGGGCCCCTCTCGGGAGCGCACCCAGACAGCCTGCATCAAGACAACAGACAGCAAGCACCTGCAGATGGTGGACCCCCAGCTTTGCTGTGGCGGTCACCTGTTCCACTGCTACCACTTCAACCACCACTACAACATTCTCCTTGACTGCCTCCACTTCCCGACCTATTACTTCACCGACTTCAGGATCCATCAGCTCCCTCCTTTCCATCTTCGACATCCCAGCTTTAACATCGGACGCCTTCATGGACACCGGCTTCACCCTGCCACACCGACCGATCAAGCGGCTACAGATGGTGACCATCGGTGGCCACATATCCACAAGCAACAGGGTCGACTGCCTCTCGGACCACCCGGACACCAAAATCAAGGCCGACCATCCATCGCGGGATTCATCACCTGCCCCCTCCACATCATCCCGCAGACCCGCTCCCCGACCTAATGCCCGACCCCCTGCCAAGACCAACGCCTGACCATCTCGCCGCACACCAACTGGCTCCTGTTTCCAAGCTCCTACCCACCCTACAGCTCCACCCAAGTCTCCCCGATTGCCACCTATCGGCTGATACCTCTCTATCACCACCAGCCCCTTCGCCCTCACCCAGAAATTCCAGTTTCTCCTCACTGGAAAGCTCCCCATAACCTCCATTGATGTCCGCACCTACTTTTACACTGCCAACTCCGCCGACCACACCACCCTATTCAAACACCTCTCCCAATTTTGCCACCATCAGTTCACCCACCTCCGACAGGATGAGAAGACCGATCGTCTCATCATGAAATGCTGACCCCTCTCCACAACTCCTGAGAAGGTGCATGCCGCCCTCCTGGAACTGAACCTGCCTGTCGCTTCGGTTACACCCCTCCGGATCGCCTCCACGGCCACAACCCGACTCTTCCTCATAAACAAAACTCACCTGGGGGAGGTGGCTCCCTTCCTCGAACTCCGATCCCTAAAATTCTGGGTCATCATCGTCGAATGCTACCATGGATCTGGGAGAATCCTGCAGTGCTACTGGTGCCAACAGACCATCCTTGTGCAGCGAGCAGAGGCTAGCATGCTTAAAGTGTGCCGGACCCCACTGGTCCCGGGACTGTACCATAACCACCAAAAAGTGTGTCAACTGCGGCGAGGTGCACTTCACCACATCCATCGACTGCAGGGTCATCCAGGCATACCTTAGATGCCACCTACCATGCACCCTGTTTGAGACCACCGCCATGCCCCGACCGACTGCTCCGCCGCTGACAGACCAAAGAACCTTTCCCACCATCCAGATAAACACGTGGACCCAGTATGGTTCAGCTTCCTCCACACTGTTCCCCACCCGAAGTGATGCCCCCTCATCCTCACAGACCACCTTATCTCACCAACGACAGTCAGACACAAATGAGACACCCATCCCTTCATTGTTATGTGACATCCTGCTATTGAAGCAGTACTTCCCACTCATCTGCCATACCTTGACTGCTCTGTACCAGGCCCGTACTTCGAAGAAATTTTATAGTGCTTATCTAATGCTTCAGTCTTTCTTAGATGGAGCCACCCCTCCACTTAGGATACTAAACTGAAATTCCTTGCTCCCCAAACCCCTCGACTTGCTCCTTCCACGAGCACTCGCCCGATGTTGTGTTCCTCTTGAAGACCTGGCTGACTCCCGCCATTCCAATCGAAGTCCTGGGGTATGCCGTCGGGTGTGGTGTGGTGCTCCTCATCCGCGAAACCTTCTCCCATCACCACCGACATGTTCCCGCATCTCCCATGGCTGAGGCTGTGGCCATGTGCCTCCACAGTTTGCCCTACTCTCTGAATCTGGTCTCCCTGTACCTCCCACTGCAATTCACCTTCCCCACTACTGACATTGTTGCGTTCGGTTGGCTTGATTTCTATGTCGTGCTAGACGGGAACTTCAATGCCACCCATCCCCACTGGGGCTGCATCATGACGAACCGCAGAGGCAGCTCCCTCTGTCAGCTCCGCCGACACACAAACCTCTCCATCTGTGCACCCACCACCCCAATCTTCTTCTCCGCCCAGCACAACCACCACACCAGCATCATAGACCTCATCCTCACCACCCCACTCCCCATCATTTCAGCCCTCTCCACTTTCACTGCTGGTGCCTCGGACAATCTGCCCCTCCTTGGTTCCCTCCACTTTCACCCACACACCAACCCCCAACTGCCTCGTTTCAACTTCCCGAGAGCAAACTGGGATGGTTTCTAGCGCATGCTCTCCTATTCCTTCAACCTTGATCCCTTCGACACCCCAGACCACCTCGATGCCAACATCCTCACCCTAACCGAGGCCATCTCTGCAGCTGCCTCCACCCACATACTCCTGGACACCCCAAGCCCCTGCATCGTCTGCGATGCGGTGATCCTGCAGAACAGGACTGCTCTGGCCGGCGAACTGGACCCCGCTGTCTTGGAGGGTGTTCCTCCTGCTGTGGGGATGGTGCCGCCAGATGGTCACAGAGTGGAAGGCCCGACTGGAGACTCGGCATCTCGGCTCATCGCCTCAGCACTCAGTTCCCTGTGGACCTATGTTCGGCACCTCCGATCCGGTTTACCTCCATCTTCTCTCACCCACCCAGCCAAGGTGTCGGAAATGGCCCTGGAGCGATCCAGGCTGCCTACCTTGCGATCACCTTCGTCTCTGCCCTCCACGGAGTCCTCGGACGATGGGGAAGACCCCTCCCTGCTTTCATGGCACATGACAGTTCCCCTCTCCTGGACATCCCACCCTTACTGCTCACCCATCCCTCGGAGGTCCGATCGCGCCTTCTCAGACTCTGATCCATCTCTGCCCCCGATTACGACTCACTGCCCTCACCAATCCTCCATGCTCTGCCCCAGCGGGCCACGGTGTTCGTCATGTTCCTCACCCGCATCCCCATTCCCAAACCTGGGAAGTCCCCATCCCTCCCATCATCCTACCGCCCCATCTCTCCACTCCCAATACTATCCAAGGTTGTAGAGAGAACTTTCCATAATGCCTCTTTCTCCAAGTAAACTCCCTCCAGCTGCTCCCTTACCACCAGTTCGGCTTCCGGAAATGCCATTCCACCTCCAATGTCGTCGCCCGAGTGGAGCTCCTGGTGGTCCAAGGATTCGCCAGGCGGCAACACACAGGCATGGTGTTCCTGGACCTTGCCAGGGCATTCGAATCTGTGCCCCACTCCCATTTCATCCAACACCTTTCCGCCATTGGCCTATCCCCTCACCTGGTGCATCTCCTCTGCTCATTCCTGAGGGGTCGCACCTTCCAGGTCCGGGTGGAGGGTGCACTCTCCGATCCTCGCCCCATATTGGCCGGCATCCCTCAGGGTGCCATCCTTTCTCCCCTCCTCTTCACTCACCACATCGCAGACCTGAAGCCACCCCTATGCACCTACCTGGTTCAGTACGCTGATGACACCTGCCTCCTAGTCTCCTCCATCTCCAAGCGAATGCTCGGCGACTGCCTGAGCTGCGGCCTCACCTCACTCAATACCCAGATCCTCGCGCACGGCATGCCGCTGAACCACTCGAAATCCCAATCCATCCTGTTCTCCCGTCTCAATCCGCTCCACGACCGCCCTCCCCGCATCTCCACCATAGAATTCCCCTCGTCGCCCGAGGCTCGCTATTTTGGGGTCATTCTGGATCAAACCTTCACCTTGCATCCACCAAGTCCCAGACCTGAGCAGTCATGGCACGGCTGGCCACTGTACTCCGACCCTCATCTGGCACCCCACTCTCCGTTCGCCTCACCGCATATCGTTCATACGTCTTCTCAAGATTCACTTACGCCTGATCCGTCTGGGTTCATTCATCTCGCTTCTACCCTCCACCCCATAACCCGCACCTACTTCCTGGGGACTCGTGTCCTCTTGGGACTTCACCCGCTCCACCTCCCGAATGACGCTCCTGGCCAGGACCGGCCTCCCGCACCTTCACCAGATCCTCCGTTCCCGCTCAGACAACTTCCTACGACGGCGCCGAGGCAGGGAAAACCTCCTTATCCTCCAACTCTCGTTGTTCAGCTCGGGCCACTTAGGCGACGACGCCGACGACGTCCTGGCGGCTGGTGGGCCAGGTGGATGACGATGGGGACCACCTCATCGACCGGTAGCCACCACACCGTTAGCTGACCACTTCATCATTACTTTCGCCGACCAGCACAACATCATCACCGACCCGCTGTGGAGCCCACATCAGCTTCACGGCACCCTCAGTAGCCGAACCCGTCCTCCTACCAACAAGCAGCCAGGCCCTCAAGAACCCTCGTCGTTGACGGGGCCCAGCCACATCATCCATCATTTTATGCCGTTTTTAACCTTGTACAGTGTCGTATGTTCTTTGTATTTTATGTAAATAAATTGATGTTTTTAGGCTAGCCCCAGTAATATGATGCCCCCCATTAAAAAAATCTTTTGTCAACAAATGGCATTGCCTTAAATTATTAACGCGCTATCATTTGGTGCGTCCATCACGTCTCGCCAAGGGGTTACCGCCTTCTCACAAAATGAAGCTGAAGATTGGCATCCCGGTTTTATTGATGCGTAGCCTTGATGCACCGAGATTGTGCAATCATTGGGACTTGAAAATTAAAGTTTCATGTTTTTCAAGTGAATGTCGTGCAGATTTGAAACTGGTAGTGATGCCTTATATTGTGATGTGTTTAGCCCGGGCAACGCCAGGTATTTCAGCTAATGGTAAATATAATGTTTACACGTAAACTAACATATTACATATAATAAACGTTTCAGAAAAGAGCTTTGATAATTGTCTTTAAATTCGACTGAGTTTGCAGTAGAAAAAAAAAGCATATCTTTCCTCGAACGAGGCATCTGAAAATGTTTTTAGCTCTTTCGTTAGGTCATTCCATATCTTGAGCTGGAGTCAGTGCCACGACGAACACGACACGACAATACCCGACACGTTCAGCAGCCAATGAGAGACAAGGTCGTAGTTTTGTCGACACTACTAAACGTACCCCGACGGCCTGCAAGAAGTAGGTTCTGTTTCTAATTTCGTTGTGTCGTACCGCACGACGGGTAAATAAAATGGAAACCTTACAGAACTAAACTTCAAAAATATTTACCTACTTCTTAAATCTTTATGGTGAAAAACAAAATTTATTTTTACATTTGGGTACACTTTCACATTTGTATTGTGACTTCAACTGATCATTACGTTTCTTTTTAATTCTTCGCATAGGTGACAGAGTAATTATTTTTTTATACCTTATTAACATATCCGTATATTCCTTCCTTTTATCTAAAACAAACTTCATCCCACTTAGTCCCAGAGTCGACTAAATGTTATATTGTTATGCACTCCAACTATCAACAAAAAATAAATACAATATTTCTACAGGGCCTGCGCTGTTTTTAGCGCATTTTATACTGCATTTTATGGACGAATTTGGCATGGGAAGATTTGCCGACAGCCATATTAGAGTCTGTCGTTTTAATGTTGTGACATTGTGACCTTACGCTCTTAACTCTGTCGTGCTGGAACGATGTACGGCGTAAAATCGGATTTGTCGTGTCGTATTCGTCGAGGCATTGTGACTACAGCTTTACAAGTCACGTTGTTGAAAGCCTGTTTGTAAATAGCTTTATGAAATATGGGTAGGCCTTACTCTTAGTTAATCAATAAAACTGGCACTGATTAACTTTACCAAAAGTAAATAGAAACATTAATTACCAACCTTATAGAAATCCATGACATTTTTTAATAGTGTTGTTGTTTAAAGGTTTCTGGGATAAAAAAAATTCCAGGGAAAAACGTTGACGCAAAGCTAAAATGAGGAAATTTATTTTTACTTACAAAATTTCGGAAATTATGTCGAGAAATAACTTTTTTTTCTGTAAGTCTGGATGGTAAATATGTCGAAGGAGGGTAACAGTAGGGAGAGCGTGCCGACTCTGGAACATAGGCGAGGGGGGGAGCGGGGTAATCCGGGGATTATCCCATTTTTTATGGTTTTTTACGCATTTTTTATGGTTTTTTATGTGCAAATCCAGTTTTTTATGCGCTAATCCAGTGGCTAATCCGCTAATCCAGTGGCTAATCCGCAAATCCGCAAATCCGCAAATCCGCAAATCCGCAAATTCACAAATCCGCAAATTCGCAAATCCGCAAATCGCAAATTCGCAAATCCGCCATTTTGTATTTCTAGAAATTTCCACCAACTTCGAATCGTGACGTCATGATTTTGTGTCGTCTGCTGGAGGCCGCCATCTTGATTTTTCCTGGTCGCCATCTTGTTTCGTCTGCTGGAGGCTGCCACCTTGATTTCTTCTGGCCGCCATCTTGTTTCGTCTGCTGGAGGCCGCCATCTTGATTTTTCCTGGTCGCCATCTTGTTTCGGCTGCTGGAGGCCGCCATCTTGTGTGACGTCATATAGTTCTGTTGGTCGCCACCAGGTAGCAGCAGGTATTATTTTATTTTAACTAAAATATTTTCAGTGCCGAGGCTGGGATTCGATCCATGGGACGTGAAAACGTCCAGGATGTCGTGGTTACGAGGCGGACGCCTTGACCACTAGACCACGAGACCAATTGGAATATGGTGGAATAAATAATCTATATATGCTACGTACTGACGGCAAGTTTATAATAAATGGGGGAGGGTGTTTTTGCCTTCCTTAATGCATACCTAAGGCGCCACATTTGAAATTAAAATTATTATACAGCCGCCATCTTTAATTCCAGCACAGACTACCAGATGGTGCCAAATTCAAAAATTAGTTGCCAGAGGCGCCGCCATCTTGGTTCTCAAGTTGGCTGGTAGATGTCGCTAGTACCGCGCGCCAAATTCAAAAATTAGTTGTCAGAGGCGCCGCCATCTTGATTCTCAAGTTGGCTGGTAGATGTCGCTAGTATCGCGCGGCAAATTCAAAAATTAGTTGCCAGAGGCGCCGCCATCTTGATTCTCAAGTTGGCTACCAGAGTGTGCCACCGTCGCCATCTTTATTTCATATTTCAGATGCCAGGGCACAGCACCATTCGATAGATCGAATGCTAATCGATATATTTACTTTTATTTCATATTTCAGCTGCCAGGGCGCAGCACCATTCGATAGGTCGAATGCTAATCGATATATTTAGTAACAAGTGTTGCTACCAGAGGGCGCGATATTTAAATTTAAAAAATATTACAACCTTTAAACAATTCTCCGCCATATTGGATTCAACAGCCACACCATCTTGGAAGCACATGATACACCCAAGGACTCGTTCCAATACATGCACAGAGTGCACCGAAAAGATTGTTCCCTTACATGCACAGAGTGCACCATATTGAATGATCATGATATGTGTTCCTTTATATGCATCAGAAGCAGGCATAAGAAATATTTTCTTATAGGCATACTTTAGTGTTAGCTTTCCTGTAATGCATTTAATAATAGTGTAAGCTCATTATTATTATTTAGTGATAGTGAATTTATAACTATGATGTGTAGTCTCATTCTCTTCATCTCGACGTGGCGGAAGATTCTCTGGAGTGTAAGCTGAAAAAAAAAATAAATAAAAACTTGTGTTTGAATTTATAGTGGTATGCTGCTTTCCACATCACCTTAGAGACTATGTCTCAGGAGGTACAGCATTAGATGCGTTAACTCCTTTTTTTTATACATGGCGAGTTTCCCCGAGAGGCCTATTTTCCATGTTTAACAAGGGCGCAAGCATTATGCTTCACCGTCACTCTCTCCGAAGCCGCTGTCCACTCCATCATCTGGCTCCACTTGCTCTTGAGCCTCCATTACAGCTTCAAAGCATGCTATAATACCGTTGTAAAGGTATGTTAGAAACTCGTATTCCTCTGGAAATGCAGCGAACAAATTGATCGCGGAGACCTCTAGATGGTGTACTATCGCATCTATATTCATGCCGATGCAAGCATGAAGTGCATATTCAATGCAATCGCGCATTTCCTCAAAAGCAGTGTTGTTCATTATGGAATTGTCAGAGACAGAATGAAGACTATAGTTGACCTGGTCTTGATGGAAAGATGACATGCAACAAAGTTTAACCACATTAGCATTTAAAATCAGGATAGACTGAAATTTACTTTAAATTATTAAACAGACTAGCATTTAAAGAAAACTATCAGATTCACTATCTGAACCGTGTAAATAAGATGAGTGCAATCTCTACATGTTAAACATACCGATGGTTTTATCTCCACATGCACAGTACAGTAGTGCATGAGTTCTGTCCAACATTCTTAATGTTTTATGGGTGAAGTGGGAGGCAATGAATCGAAGTTGGTTGCCATCTACCCAGTTGGCCACTCCGAGCGGAGGAGGAGTTTGGAGCGCTGTTGTTTTCCTACAACTCGACTCGGAGCAGCAATGCTTATTGAGCGTACCAAGGTATGAGGATAGTACAAAAAAAATAAAACTGGAAAATTATAAAATAAAAAAAAAGTTAGAATCTCTTATTATGTGGGGGAACTCAGGTTCAGGGATCTAGACGGTAATGTCCCCATGGAAGCGTGCTAATTCCATCATCGGAAATGCTCCGCTTGTCGTCACCTGATGACAACGCCACCTTAGTCACGCGTTCAGTACAAACAATGTGATTTCGTGAACGAAAATGATATTGAGTCCCCCAAACCCGTGAATTTGTTTGCAAGCAATCCAGATATTGCTCAAAAAGTAGCGAGCTGAGTACACTGGCCTTCACACCCTTGGCTTTAAGCATAAAAGCACCATCGTCCATCTTGTATGCATAAAGTTTGGGGCGAAGACCAACATACTCAGTAATGATGCGTCCAGCGGATTCATCCTTCATGACACCAGTCATTCCGTGGTTGACTGATGGAAACCTTTGAGCATTATCTGGAGCATAATTCGAAGTGTCGAATCGAGAAGCCAAATCGGGGAGAATCGAAGAATACACATCGCGACACTCGATGTGGTACAGAAGAGAATCGGTATCTGAGTAAAGCAGGTGCAGAGATGGAAAGGGAAACTTAACCTGCATATAGTTATAGTGGAAATCATAGAGATGCAATTTGGATAAATCTAAGATGGCCACACCAGTGTAAAGGGGTTTGTTGAAGGTTACCGAACCTTTGGCTAACTCAATGAGGACCAGATTCTCATCGACGATCCGCCTTGCCTTAAATGACGGACGACCTATCAACTCTGCCGCACCATATATGGTATCGTACCGCGAAACCACACGTATGTCACGCTCCCTACGCGGCGACTGCAAAGATTTGCCAAAAACGGAATTATTCATTAATTTATAGAAGGATTTCTCAAAGGGGTTCGCTGCCTGAGCACGGCAATTCAGATTATACCGTATGTACGACGCCATCCAGGATTTTTGTTCAAAGCGCAAAACACGATGAACATTGTCAAGAACGGCCCCGTACGTAAGGTAGTGCTGCAGTGTTTTTGCATGTAAAACATAGTTCTTTCGCGGTTCAAGTGTCAATAGGAGCTTTGACATATTGCCGTTCACCGGTACGCCATTCACGGGTGCAAGCGGCAGGTCTGATAGCCGGTCATGACATTCACGCGGAAAGGATAGATCCACCTCTATAAAACATGAGCAGTCACCATCGGTGTCCATGGTGCTAAAGTTCCAGTTTGCATATTCGAGTTCCTGCACCCACTGGAAGTTGCCCACCGGAAGCTTACCAAGCATCGTATGACCATAGAGAGAATTTACATCGAAATAACAGATGTAGGAAGACGGCAGGCTGGAGTCATAATCGCTCATGTAAACATTGTTAGCCTTCGCATAGCGCCGACTAACGTTGGTGATCCCACCCCGAACAGCATTCTCCAAGAAAAGATAGATATCTGGATCGGTGACTAATTCCAGACACACCTCAGACTTGCTCAACAAACCGTCCCACGCAAGTGATGGGGCCGTAATATAGTGCGCCGGATCTAAGCCATAGGACTGGCAACAAACTGAACGGAAATTCTCGAACACGTCAGCCAACAAACACGTATCCACCTTCAAATACTGCAACGCGTAATCGTTCAAAGTCTTACAGCGGAAAACATTCCACGCAGATCTAGCGTGAGCATAGTCCCCGTCACTCACGTCAGTCCCACTAAGAGCATTATGAAATGCTTCCCTAGGGGGTAGTGAGGTCGTCTGCAGTTCTGCCATACTAGTGACGAAATCGTATGGGAACACCCCTTTCCTCCGAGCTAGATCAAACTGTGCGTCTTCTGGAAACTGGACACGAGTGAGGCTCAGCTGAGCAGGCGAGAGATTACCTGCCAAAGTATCCAGAGATGAAGTTAGGAAGTTAAGGGAGTCAATGAATCTTAAACGCACTGTTCGAGTACCTCCTCTCGCATCATTACCGGTAATCGGTATGTACTTTGTTATGCTCTTGTAACTTTCAAGAGACGTGCCTATAACCCTGACCTCCCCGGGGTTCTCCAAAATGGAGGAACCGTCAGGTTGTGCAATATGACGTGAGACTAATGGTCTCATCAAAAAGTGGGCGTCATAATTCTGAAGATTGTGGAAAATAGCCACCAGTTGGTTCTTCTGCAGTCTAAATGCAATATTACACTTAGAATGCGCATAGCCACGAATCTCACCGGTCAGGTGGCCATGGTCCAACACTGACTTGTCACCTAGTGTCTTATTACATATATGGCAATGTGTCTGACTCGCCAACCGCGCAGCAACAGCAGGAGTCTGGGCTTTCATGGGAACGGTCTTAGCATAAATCGCGCACACCCACTTAGTCATATCAATCAAGGTAGAGACCATGTCGGCAACACAATTCTCCCCTTCAAAGTGCGCATATCTGGTAAGCGAAGCATCGTACGAACAAACTAATAAAATGCTACATGCATAAGGCACGTGCTCGTTCACCGTCGTGGTGCTGGAGGCATCGGTCTCCGGTAAACAGGTGGACATCGGTTTCAAGTAGGTCTCTGTATCGCAATAAGCGACAAAGCCCATACGTTCCTTCTTGGATACATTTGTGAACTCGAGCCATTTAGTCTCCTCAGTCGGGAATACTGACCGAACGGCCGTGTGTTGGCTGCACAAATCAGTGTGGGAGTTCAACTTGTCCACAGTATGGAAATACTGAAGACAGCGCTCGCAAACCCACTTTGTATGTTGATCACGCGAGAGTTGAGAAGAAAGCAAGCGGGACAAATTCTTAATAGTCACGAAATGGAGATGAGCGGGAGCACCAGACGCACGAATAGTCAAAATATTCACATGGCGATCACATCGCATAGAGGTAATGCAAATCGGCTGGATACTTGCATCAGTAGGTTTGTTAAAATCCTCGTCAATAATCGTTCCCTGATCACTCACGCAAGAATAAATGTTCACGGAAATATTATTGAGACTCTCAAAGATCTTAACCTGATGCAGTGTCATGGGGAACGTCATACCGGTCGTATCAAAAACCTCGAGAGGATTAGGATACGATCCAGTACGAGTAATCATCCCAGCCGCCGGCGTCACACCTGCCATAACGGCATACAGAAAGCACATCTCACGGTCAGTCTCGATGTTTACACAAGCTTTGCGGTTAGACAAAAATGCAGGCAACTTTGTATGCGCGGCCCCCACCGTGAATGGTCGGTATGCAGAGACATGCATGTCGAGATGTTTTACATGACTCAACATCCATCCAGACCCGCGCAAAGCAAACTCACTTACATGCTCCATAAGCACAGAAACTAATGTGAAACTGAAAATTTCTGCTAGGTCCTCACTTAACAAAACAGGGATACTTTTGGAGGCGAAGTGGAAGCTTTCACTGATGGGCCCCTGCCCAGGATCCTCCTTAATAAATACCGCGGCCAATGTAAGATAAATTTTGAATGGGCGGAGAACGCCACCCACTACGTCCAGAAAGGGTTCCCTGCACCTGGAGAGAAATCTATTAATGTTGGGGTCGGGCTGGGGAATATCATTCGCGATTCTGGAATCAACAAGTCGACCCTGGAATGCGGAATCTAAAGCGACGGGCTTCAGGCTAGGCAAAGAGGGAGGTGGCGTGTCTTCGATCTCTAGGTTGGATGAATCATCAGCCGACGATAAAATCACTGACTCAAATGATGATGAAGATGAAATCAATGAATCAATAGATGATTCATCGAGCTCAGACATCGAAGGCTCGCTTTCCTCAAATCTAGCACGCTTATTAGAGTATGGAGAAGACATTATTATAAAAGGAATTTAAAAAAAATAAAGAAGGATACGCTCAACAAGTTAGAACCTGAAAAATAAATAAAAGATGCTTGCTCTAATATACTGAAACCAACAGCTGTATCAGCACTTATTATTTTCCATAATATGTGTAAAAATTTGTATTGAAAAAATAAGTGTAAATATGAAATAATTGTATGTCATGAGAAAACTTCTTGTAATATTTATTTGTGAAGTATTTCAAGTTGTAAATAATGTAGAAATATAAAATGTTTAAGACATGTAAACAATGTGCAAGAAATTAATTATATGTCGGTATATTCTGAGAATGTAGAGAATTATTATTTACATGGAACATACTGTATTGAAAACAAATGTATATCAACTTCATATCACGCTTAATATTGTTTAAAGTTTGACAAAATTTATTTAACTGTTTGCAAGCAAAGAACGAGCTCTGAATGGTTGTTGTTTTTATAAATCGCGCATAGCGTTCAGTAACAGAATGAAAGATGTATTAAAGAAATATTAAATACACGCATCCCGTTGTAAAAATAATTATGAAAACAAGTTGATTCTCAATCATTAATAAATAAGCGAAAACAGGAATAATATTCAAAGTAATATAATCGCAACAAAAAAAATAGAGTTTAGTAATTTTTCCGTGATAATACACAATTTAAGTAATATAAATACATGGATTTAGTTATTGCTTAATTCGACCGTTTTAACGTGTTTATTTATTTAAAATAGTGGACATATTGTTAAATAAGAACTGTAAACACAGTGCGCGAACGTGTTTTAACGAAACGAATGTACTCCATCTCGTGTTGTCAGTCAGAACTGACAGAACACATACCTTATCTGGAGAAGAACGTCTCTCTGCGGAGGAGGTATCGAGGGCTGACGAGGGCTGGCTGCGATCAAATGAGGTTTCCGACCTCTGTGGCAGGTGTATATATATATAAATCTGCGTCGGGCGATGACCTGAATTCTCGCGGAATCGCCTACTCTGTGTGTCGGCTTTAGATGACAGTTATAAACTGAAAATTATTAATTTAAGAAAGTTGAGTAGATTATATTTGGTAAAATCATTTAATAATATGGTGATCATGGAAAACTAGTTAAACTATATGTTTTTTGTTTTAGAAAGTAGATTTTCTACCATTCACTTTTTTCAGAATTAAAATTTAATTAATGTTTTTTTTATTATAGCTTACTGAAAACATTTTTCTGCAATCGTTGTAATGTATTACAACGATTGCAGAAACTGTCAACCAAGTCTGTGACAGCATATAGACACCTCTTAGGTGCGACGACAGTTGTCTGGAAAAACAAATTCCTTTCTCTGAAAATAGAGAGCTTCATCCACGGGCTCTCGCACGTCAACCCGCTGGTCGGCCCAGGAAGGCAGGACGTTTCAATGCTAGCTTTTATTTTATATCAGAGGAATACTTAAATCATAACAATAAATCAGAGGTTACACATTAGTTTTATTGTAGTCAACATACATTTCGTGAACGTGCGGGCGCAGAGACTGATGGATAATTTGAATACATTTTTTTTTAAATTATACTAAACCAGAAAATTATATAATTGAAAAGAGTATTAATAAAAAATACAGTAACCTACACGTTCTTTACTTAAGTTGCAAACAGTTTCGGTAATAAAATATGCATTATGCTTTTAACAATTTATTTTAAAACTTTATGCAAAACTGAAATATTACAAGAAAATCACACATAATGTTTGCATACAAACCTGAACATTTACATACAAAGAGTATTAAAGTGACGATAAAAAAAAAGATTTGAATGCTAACTTGAACATTTCCTTACACACAAAGAATATTATATTTACGTATTCAGCTGAAACATTTACATACACAAAGTGACAAAAATTCAATTATACTTTGCTTAATAATTCTAGAAGTAATGAGCGCACTGCTACCCGGGCCATCTCGTCAGTTCTTTGTATGGAAGCACTAGACTCTGTTTGAACTCCGACATCTTGACTCACCGGTCCTAAATGACTGAGATCTCTGGTTCGACTCTTGCGAGAGGCAGCAGGCTTTCGCTGTCGTCTGGTGGACTTCGGTGTCGCCTCGGTGATTGGCTCAGCTACAGGTATGATGGATGTTGGCGAATCAGGGCTGATTTGAATGCATTCAGGGATAACCTGAACCGATTGGGTAGCTGTCTGGTTGAATGCGTGTGCGTAGACGTCTTCACTCGTGGCAGGCAGCACTGTATCGTGTCGAAGCATGTTAAAAATACATTGTCCATAACCCGAGCAGTTAATTAATTCAAATGGTATGTCTTGAGGTCCTGGGTCGAGTATTTGTTTCGAGTGAAACATGCCGTCACAGCTTTCCGATATGTGTTTTAAATTGTCTTGACTCCACTCGCTGTAATCAACACTGCCTAGACCAGGATTTACACTCACGTATTTCTTGCTTGAATGAAAGTTAGACATCTTGCTTGGCACAGATCCTCACACCGACACAGTTTCAGCTCGACTGTCGACCCAGGAAGCGGCGATCCTATTTAAAAATATATTGCCCATCCGAATGAATAAATTGATTACGAAATTCCATAGAGTAGAGCATCTCGTAGAACAGTCCATTATCTATATCCCCATAGTTGCTTGCTTAGATGCGTCGACACCGAGAATTTGTTTTCTCGTAATAAACGACCTCTCGACAAGGAACACAAATGATTACTGCAAGGCGTGTCGTGAGGTGGGTTCCACATGCATGTAGCGGGATTATGGCGATAGTGTTTAATTCCGGTACACCATTCGGAGAAAGTACTTTCATAGTCTCTGTCACGGGATGTCTTGAGCTCATCAATAGTACAGGGAAACTTTGCCATTGGATGACTAAGATTTATTACACAGTCTTTATGCTGACAGTCGAAAACAGTCAAGAGAGTCACGGACTTGTATGGTCTATCAGCGTGCCACCTCAGTCGGAAATGAGTATTTTCGCGACAAAGTTCGAAATAAACGTATCGAAGACTACTCAATCCAATATCAAATTCATAGAACTCTACATGAAATTCAACACAGTTCAGACTTGCACGTTTGTAAAGATATCTATTTTCGGTATTGTCAAACAAAGTCGAAGGCTTCATTTCTTTAGATCGTGGATCAGGAGGATAATTAAAATATCTTGTCGCTTCATCCCATGTTAAGATGCTCGGTGCCCACAATTCATCTATTACGGCATCTTCTTGGCTTTGAGTTATATCATGGAATCGCGGTGATAACATGACTGACATAGGTATTGTCTTAGCTCTCAAACTTAAGCGAATGGGGTGAATCGATAAAGTTTACACTGAAGGAAACTACATGTCTCGTAGCAAACACTGTTTTCATAAGTTGTGTTGTGAACATAACCATCACACTGCTCCTCCCAATGCACAACTGTCTCTGGGTTCGTGCTGCGTCTCAAATCACACCTTACTGCAGAATAATCTGGTTCTGAGGTTATAGTTTCAGTAGCGGCTGCTGCCTTAAGTTCTTCTAAGGTAGTAGGAAATTTACTGTCGGGTCTCAAGTAGTGCACAACACAATCTACCTGATTGCAGGGCGTCTCAATAAAGTCCGGAACCTCCAGATCGCAATCGGTGCTCCAGTGATGATTGAAGTTGCAGACTATGAGGTGGAACTCTCCATCTCCGGTAAGGTATGCCACACGACGAAAGCCGGGTGACACGTCTGCGTAGCGTGCCGATGGATCGAACGTCATTTTTCTTGAATATATAGTGAGTCTATGCCCGCACGACCGCGAACTGTACGCTGACTGTCGTACCCCGGGACGATGACCTCAATTTATAGCGCCTCCAGTCCAGACATGTTTACCGTTGCTTCGCTTGTTGTTGATTCCATTTCGAGCGCGTCATCCAACATTCCAGGATCGCTGTGTTCTAGCATCCAAGCCCTAAGCAATGCGACGTTACGGCGAGACGATACAGGTCTTATGCTGTCACGATTTTGAGCATACATTATGTCTAATTTTTTGAAAGCCGGGCAGCCATATTCCTCTTGTGCATCCACTATGTGCATGTGTTTGAGACAGTGTTTACCCAACCATCTTTTCTGTTCGCTTCCAGCAACTATTACAGTTCCACTCAAGTGAGATGTCAAGATGGTGGAAAGACTGTTGTAGGGAAACAATCCGTGTTCCCATTTTAAACTATGAAAATTTTTAGTGAGCCACGCATTACTTCTCCGGTATTTACGACTAATGTCTCTCCACTCAAACGGCGGTTTGAATGTTCGCGTAATTATGTTCCCCTCAGAGTCAGCAATGCTAAGTTCCTTGGTAATAAAGCCATACTGAGAGAAAAATCCTTGCAGATTAACATACTTCATGGTGGCTGAGACACGACTGAGCCTCTACTATGCTTAACTCAGTATTTTAACAGCTTTGTCTCGTGGATTATAGGAGACAAGTCTGTCGTGCAATATTATTGCAAATGCTTGTGTTAAGATCGGTAGGTTGTCTGAGCTTGTGATCTCCAACTTGCAATCTATGATATTCGAAGGTATTTTCTCAGCTTGACGGCTTACATCAAACATGAATAACGTAGCCAGTTCCTTAAACTGACGAGGGTCAAGCAAAGGTGCATTCTGCTTTCCATAGTAAGACTCTTGAAAATTTGAATACATATCATATGCGATTAAGTAAAATCCATTGTCGAAGTTTATGTCCAAATCCGTGTACGGATAACTTTCTGAATTCAAGAATAGTTTTATATTCTTTATGTTGCAGTGGTCAAACCTCGATTTATCGGCAGCCATTACATTATGTTTAGCCGATTGAAAGCCGACTATTATGTATCGTGGTTTTTCCATCGAGAAGCTTGTCTTTACTGACCAGCTGACATTTTGTGCTTGTGGCATGCTGGGATATGTTTCAACAGACCAAGATCTAAATGCTATATCTATATTTCTGCCTTTCTCCACAAGCTTAAGCAGTCGCGTGCGTTCCGCTGGAGACACTTGGATGTGTGGTACGGCCCAATCGATAGAGTTTATGGTTAAATTAACTGCTTGAGGCTGCGCACTCGCATCTACGATCGAGTTAATGTACGTATTTTCTAAAACTATAATTAACTCTTGTTTGGAGTTTAGAAGTATACGGTGATAATCCTCAGCAAAGCCGAGGAGATGGCTTAGCGGAACACAGATTTCGAAAACACCATCGGCTGTTAGAGGCAAGCTATAGTTTTCCTCGAGACACCATCCCTCCATTTTGCTGATGGCGTATTCATCACGAGTTCGTGAAAGATAATTCTTCACTGTAGATACCACTCCTAGTGATCTGGTCTGATCTATAAGAACGCCGTTCAGTTCAAATCCTATCCGATTGATCATATGTAATACACCATTGTTTATAATCTTTGCATGGTCCGGTTTCCGTCCGTCTGCCTTTACGAGTTTTCCACGTATACGCAAAAAGGATTTTGAGATGTTTGTGTATGCATCATGATTTTGAATCACTATACGGATTTCAGAGTTGGGGGCATAGGGTCCATTTAAGTATGGTTTGTAAATATGCAGTTCAGTTTTTGAAATAGAATCCTCAAATTGTGGTGCTTGCTCGACTTCAAGAACGGTGTTCTCCATGAGGATAAACTCTAAATCCAAGTTTTTTAAGGAATCTCACGTTAACAGATGTTAGCCGCTTGATGTCTCGTCGTCTACTGGATAAGGACACACCTGAACCGCTCCATTTATGCTTAGAAAAATATTTCACTCCCATTGTTTTTTCAAATGCAGTCTTAGAGTTATTTCTTCCTTTCTTAGGTTAACTAAGCGTCCTTCCTGATCGACTATTTGAATGTCGAGCTCCGATATCGATTGAACGGTAACTGGGACATAAATGAGCGTGGTAGGTCGTTCATTTATCTTATATCCCGGAGGTACTATGGGGGAAAATTCATGAATAGTATTGTTTAATTTACCATTCAAGTATGTGTGTCCCACAGCATTGCTTGTAATTCGTATAACATTCACGGGGAATATATTTACAGGATTTGTCGATTCATGCAGCTCACCTGCTTTGTATACTTGAGAAGAAAATCCAAGCATTTCACCTAATGTATTTTTTCCACTAAAATCCACATGTATATTGTTGCTGAACATTATGCACTGTAAGGTGTTGGGGTTGCCTCGTAATAGAAATGTTGAATCTGCAGGTAGGTTCTGTTTTATGTAAGCTTCCATGTCACTTATTTCATATGCACCTGTTGGTAATTTCATTTCATGATGTTCATTGTTTGCGATGTATCGAAAAACTTGATTATTTTCATCAATGTTCGGTATCGAGTTATATGTTGTCAGATCGATCAATGCCATTGTCCACTCTCCATCCAATTGCAAGGGAGGGAAGTAGTAGGTTCTCATAATCGAGCTCTTCCCAGTTAAAATTAATGTTATTGACATTTTGTCTAGTTTACACTGCGTCTCGCGTTGTGTGTGGTCTCTCTATAAACACTCTGTCGCATATGTGGCTTATGATAACACTAATGCTTCTTATATATTGATACTAAAAATCTTAAGCATAAGTGACCGCAATTCCATGAATGCAACTTTTGTTGCCTGTCATAATTATAGGTTATGTTGCACTTGTTTAAATATCGTATCAGTTCCACTGGTGGAGGCAAGTCTCCGAAGCTATCATAATATTCAACGTTAGGACCGGTCTTGACATAAGCAGTCCAATGCGTTCCCGGTCCTTTGGATGAGTCTAGATTCAAAATAGCACTTTCATTACGCAATGGTTTCTTAGGTAGCGAATCGCGCATGTATATTTGTCTAAAGTATGGTATTTTCAATTCTTTTATCGCCTTCATTAACTCGAGGTTTGTAAGAGCTCGCTTTGGTAAGTTTTTGATTATCGCTTCCTGCTCCCGCGATTTTTCTTTCTTCTTCTTCCTCTTCGCTTTCCCCCACCACCCGACTGTGGATAGGGGCGTAGATAAAGTCCTGAACCGTTTTTTGCTGCACGTGCTATCGCTTGCATACGTGCCTGACTCCGGACATCGGAAACAGTTTTAGCAACACCCGCAGCTCCACCAATTAAGCTGCCTAATGCAGCGAGTGCTGGAAATATAAATGGTAATAGACCACCCTTCTTCCCCAGGGCTTTCCTGACAGATTTACGGTTTCTCTTCTTTGATGATGATGAAAATCTTAAACCTGCACCAAGCTTACGTTTCACTCTCATAATCTTGTTAACGGTCCACGCGGATACTCTCTGTCCAAATTTAGTTTCGGGAGACTTTCTAATCTTCTCGGCCGTGTCAGCTAATATTTTATCCGCTTTATGTCTTTCAGACAAGTTATTACTATTCGCATACGCAATATCGTGAAGACGACACGCCTCGTCTAGTGCATTCACACCACGATCACCTCTTGCTAGTCTCTCGGCTAGTCTCGTGCCAGGTCCACAGAAATTGTAGCCCGGAAGATGTGCCTCGAATGGTAGCTTATTTATAACAGAATTAACTAAGCCTGAACCTCTCTTCCGTCTCATACAAGACATATCAAGACACTGAGTGGTTTCACTATAAGGATGACTGTTTTATAGTGTTTAGGTTTAGTATTAAGAATGGAGGTTGTTCAACAACAGCTCGCTTTACCAATTTCACTAATTGATGATGATGTGTTTAGTAAAACTGAAGAACGTCATGGATCTCTGTTACCAAATACCATACGGTGTATAGTGTCAGGTCCTTCGAATTCTGGCAAAACTTGTCTTATTCTTTCACTTCTAGAACACCCCAATGGGATACGTTTTGAGAATGTGTATTTATATAGCAAGTCCCTAGAACAACCAAAATATCAACGTTTAGCCCATGTGCTGGAAAATGTCGGGGGAGTGAAATTTTTTAAATTTCGAGAAAATGCTGATGTTTTAGACCCCAGTCAAGCCCTCCCCAACTCTGTGCTAATCTTCGATGATGTTGCTTGTGATAAACAAAGCATTGTTCAAAAGTATTATTCTATGGGGCGACACCACAAGATCGACTGTTTCTACTTGGTACAAACTTATACCCAAACCCGAAAGCAATTAGTGCGAGATAATTGTAATCTAATAATTTTGTTTAAAATGGACCACAGAGTAGGCGATTCCGCGAGAATTCAGGTCATCGCCCGACGCAGATTTATATATATATACACCTGCCACAGAGGTCGGAAACCTCATTTGATCGCAGCCAGCCCTCGTCAGCCCTCGATACCTCCTCCGCAGAGAGACGTTCTTCTCCAGATAAGGTATGTGTTCTGTCAGTTCTGACTGACAACACGAGATGGAGTACATTCGTTTCGTTAAAACACGTTCGCGCACTGTGTTTACAGTTCTTATTTAACAATATGTCCACTATTTTAAATAAATAAACACGTTAAAACGGTCGAATTAAGCAATAACTAAATCCATGTATTTATATTACTTAAATTGTGTATTATCACGGAAAAATTACTAAACTCTATTTTTTTTTGTTGCGATTATATCACTTTGAATATTATTCCTGTTTTCGCTTATTTATTAATGATTGAGAATCAACTTGTTTTCATAATTATTTTTACAACGGGATGCGTGTATTTAATATTTCTTTAATACATCTTTCATTCTGTTACTGAACGCTATGCGCGATTTATAAAAACAACAACCATTCAGAGCTCGTTCTTTGCTTGCAAACAGTTAAATAAATTTTGTCAAACTTTAAACAATATTAAGCGTGATATGAAGTTGATATACATTTGTTTTCAATACAGTATGTTCCATGTAAATAATAATTCTCTACATTCTCAGAATATACCGACATATAATTAATTTCTTGCACATTGTTTACATGTCTTAAACATTTTATATTTCTACATTATTTACAACTTGAAATACTTCACAAATAAATATTACAAGAAGTTTTCTCATGACATACAATTATTTCATATTTACACTTATTTTTTCAATACAAATTTTTACACATATTATGGAAAATAATAAGTGCTGATACAGCTGTTGGTTTCAGTATATTAGAGCAAGCATCTTTTATTTATTTTTCAGGTTCTAACTTGTTGAGGGTATCCTTCTTTATTTTTTTTAAATTCCTTTTATAATAATGTCTTCTCCATACTCTAATAAGCGTGCTAGATTTGAGGAAAGCGAGCCTTCGATGTCTGAGCTCGATGAATCATCTATTGATTCATTGATTTCATCTTCATCATCATTTGAGTCAGTGATTTTATCGTCGGCTGATGATTCATCCAACCTAGAGATCGAAGACACGCCACCTCCCTCTTTGCCTAGCCTGAAGAGGAAATTATAAGTGGCTTAAAATTTTACCACAAGTTCTACGTGTCTACAATAACAGATTCCACCGCACCATTGGCATGGCTCCGAATCAAGTGAAGGATGACTCTTTGCTACAAAGTGTTTACAAATATGTAAAGACAATTGACCCTAGAAAACCTAAGGCTCGTGTGGGGGATCATGTACGCGTGTCACGAAACAAGAAAGTTTTTGAAAAGGGGTTTACACCGAATTGGTCTCACGAAGTGTTTAAAGTAACAGCTATGAGATCCAGCTTTCCACGTGTGTATAACTTGAGTGATATGGATGGAAATGAAATACAAGGTGTTTTTTATGCTTCAGAAATTCAAATTACAAAATACCCCGATACATACTTGGTAAATAAAATTCATCGAAAGCGTGGTGAAAGATTACAGGTGTCTTGGAAGGGGTTTCCTGATACCGTGAGGACATGGGTAAAGAGAAATGATATGAGAGTTTAAGATTACATATACACATTTTATTTTACCTTATTGCTTGTTCTCAATCGAAGCATATTCTATGGAATCGTTTGTGTGGGCTGTTGTTGAGATTCTATTCCTGCAATGTATTTATAATGTGTGGACTACTTCCTGAACACGACCCAGCACTCTGCAGCTTGGGATCAACAAGCTGTGACGTCAGCCCGCGCTGGGCGCCTCATTGGAATGTGTAGCGCGACATCGGGGTTGTTGTCATCTTTCCGTCAAGACCCGGTCAACTATAGTCTTCATTCTGTCTCTGACAATTCCATGATGAACATTGCTGCTTTTGAGGAAATTCGCGATTGCATTGACTATACGCTTCATGCTTGCATCGGCATGAATATAGATGCGATAGTACACCATCTAGAGGTCTCCGCGATCAATTTGTTCGCTGCATTTCCAGAGGAATACGAGTTTCTAACATACCTTTACAACGGTATTATAGCATGCCTTGAAGCTGTAATGGAGGCTCAAGAGCAAGTGGAGCCAGATGATGGAGTGGACAGCGGCTTGGGAGAGAGTGACGGTGAAGCATAATGCTTGCGCCCTTGTTAAACATGGAAAATAGGCCTCTCGGGGAAACTCGCCATGTATAAAAAAAAGGAGTTAACGCATCTAATGCTGTACCTCCTGAGACATAGTCTCTAAGGTGATGTGGAAAGCAGCATACCACTATAAATTCAAACACAAGTTTTTATTTATTTATTTTTTTTTTCAGCTTACACTCCAGAGAATCTTCCGCCACGTCGAGATGAAGAGAATGAGACTACACATCATAGTTATAAATTCACTATCACTAAATAATAATAATGAGCTTACACTATTATTAAATGCATTACAGGAAAGCTAACACTAAAGTATGCCTATAAGAAAAAATTTCTTATGCCTGCTTCTGATGCATATAAAGGAACACATATCATGATCATTCAATATGGTGCACTCTGTGCATGTAAGGGAACAATCTTTTCGGTGCACTCTGTGCATGTATTGGAACGAGTCCTTGGGTGTATCATGTGCTTCCAAGATGGTGGGGCTGTTGAATCCAAGATGGCGGAGAATTGTTTAAAGGTTGTAATATTTTTTAAATTTAAATATCGCGCCCTCTGGTAGCAACACTTGTAACTAAATATATCGATTAGCATTCGACCTATCGAATGGTGCTGCGCCCTGGCAGCTGAAATATGAAATAAAAGTAAATATATCGATTAGCATTCGACCTATCGAATGGTGCTGCGCCCTGGCAGCTGAAATATGAAATAAAGATGGCGACGGTGGCACACTCTGGTAGCCAACTTGAGAATCAAGATGGCGGCGCCTCTGGCAACTCATTTTTGAATTTGCCGCGCGATACTAGCGACATCTACCAGCCAACTTGAGAACCAAGATGGCGGCGCCTCTGACAACTAATTTTTGAATTTGGCGCGCGATACTAGCGACATCTACCAGCCAACTTGAGAACCAAGATGGCGGCGCCTCTGGCAACTAATTTTTGAATTTGGCACCATCTGGTAGTCTGTGCTGGAATTAAAGATGGCGGCTGTATAATAATTTTAATTTCAAATGTGGCGCCTTAGGTATGCATTAAGGAAGGCAAAAACACCCTCCCCCATTTATCATAAACTTGCCGTCAGTACGTAGCATATATAGATTATTTATTCCACCATATTCCAATTGGTCTCGTGGTCTAGTGGTCAAGGCGTCCGCCTCGTAACCACGACATCCTGGACGTTTTCACGTCCCATGGATCGAATCCCAGCCTCGGCACTGAAAATATTTTAGTTAAAATAAAATAATACCTGCTGCTACCTGGTGGCGACCAACAGAACTATATGACGTCACACAAGATGGCGGCCTCCAGCAGCCGAAACAAGATGGCGACCAGGAAAAATCAAGATGGCGGCCTCCAGCAGCCGAAACAAGATGGCGACCAGGAAAAATCAAGATGGCGGCCTCCAGCAGACGAAACAAGATGGCGGCCAGAAGAAATCAAGGTGGCAGCCTCCAGCAGACGAAACAAGATGGCGACCAGGAAAAATCAAGATGGCGGATTTGCGGATTTGCGATTTGCGGATTTGCGGATTTGTGAATTTGCGGATTTGCGAATTTGCGGATTTGCGGATTTGCGAATTTGAGATTTGCGAATTTGAGATTTGAGGATTTGAGGATTTGCGGATTTGCGGATTAGCGGATTAGCCACTGGATTAGCGCATAAAAAACTGGATTTGCACATAAAAAACCATAAAAAATGCGTAAAAAACCATAAAAAATGGGATAATCCCCGGATTACCCCGCTCCCCCCTCGCCTATGTTCCAGAGTCGGCACGCTCTCCCTACTTATATGGTTGGCGACATGTTGCGACTTTCCAGCTTTATAAACGACAGTAATTTTCTTGCTGGACAGGTGTTGTGAAAACTACTATCGAGGGCTTAGTCCGTCGATTTACCACTGAGGCATCTAGGTCACACTGATAAACATTTTAACACTTGCAAACCCTGCAAACATTGCAATTTACCATAAAACAAACCCCTAAATATTTGGGGGTTCATATTTTAAGTTGGTTTTGTTCCTCGTCGTAACTCAGTCATATGGATCATTTGAAAGACAGAAAAATATGAATAATAATGATGAAAACACGCATGTTATTGTGTAAACAAGTTAACATGAATTACCCAATTTATTATCTTCACTTTTTTGTTTTGTTATCTGTACTTACGAACCATGCAAACCTGTCACAAATGGGCAGTTGTACGGGGGTAAAAAAAAATCGCTATTTCAAAGATACTGTGTTTTGTATCAACCTCAGTATGCACGTGACTGGTAAGAAGGAACTTGTGATTAATTTCTTCCAAATGGGAGACTTTTCCAACAGCCATAAGGTTCATTACGTTGTGATTGGACAGATTTTTCTGGCTCAACTAAATATATATAAAATTGAGATCGATATAATGAATAATTAAGATGATGATGATACGGAAGGAGACACTATAACATTGGCTTCTGATAGTAAACCAAAAAACGGAAAAGGGATCCGAAAAATTGGGTGAATATTAGAGCCAAGAAAACGAGGTTAGTTAATTACTATTTCTAATTTATTTTGCTTTTATTTTTCAAATAACTTGTTAGCGAGGCGGTTTGCCCCGCTGCGCTGTGCCATTTTCACACTTGTTCATTGGCGTAAGCCACGGCACGGAATACATTACCCTTAGCTTATGAAAACGTTCTGTGAAACGCCTTCCAGACCATTTGCATCTGAGGCCTATTGCAAGTATAGGCATTGCAATACAGAATGACTGATTAGAAGTATAGGCATTTCAGTACAGAATGACTGATTGAAAGTATAGGCATTTCAGTACAGAATGACTGATTACAAGTACAGACATTGCAGTACAGAGCAACCGACTGCAAGTACAGATGTAACGGGTCTTTCCTGCAACAGGTTTCACCTCTTAATTCTTAAGATGTGAGTTGTATACATTTTTATATTTTATTTTGTGTAACTTTAACTATGAAAATAAATTTTCTTTTAATAACTTATTATTATTTACATTTTTAAAGTAATTCTTGGTAGATTACGATCTAAATATATTCAGGATTTTTCTCTCACTGATGGGAGATGCTCATCTGCAGCTTCTTAAATCTCCCGCTTAATGTTTAAGAAACTTTATTTTGCATGTGAGTACGATATTGTGGTTTGATAGAAGACGAATTTTATAACATAATAATCTGCAATAAACCAAATTCGCCATTTTCTGTTTTAAGCTCGTTTCTGCTCTGAGGTAGGTACAGTTATGAGAGTAGCGAAGCAGCATCGAAAAATGGAGACAAACAAACATTCACTTCATCACTTGATTAGCTGTATTCCAGCACATCTGAACAAATTTTAATTCTTGCTAACAAGTCATTCGCAGTCTAGACACGACATAAAAATATTAACACACTTGTCCCATTAAGTTGTCAGTTGTAACAGGTGTAACATGTTCGGGTTGAATTTTAGGGCGTTGTTGGCAGTAATTTATGTCATAAATGTTCGAATTAAAGCGGGACTAGCCCGTCCACTCCTTACGTCATCCGATAGTCCGTCACTTTTCGTCCGTTACCGCCACGCATCCAGCCAAGCGATTTAAAACTTGACTTTATCCGTCCGTCAGAATATTTTCCAAAATAAGTGCTGCCAACAATCCGTGTTTTTCTCTCGGAGATTTTTATGGAGGTTGTTTGCTATTAATGCCGTGTTAATGTACGTATTCCATTAGCAATTTCTCTGAAAAATTCAGAGTCGCGATTAAATTGTTTGGACATGAGTTTTAAGAACCAGAATGTTATTATACAAAAACACCTGATCTACCAATACAAACAAACCCAGGCCTGGGTTCCGGTAACAATATATTACCGCGGCCAGAACCACGGATATAACCCATCCGTCAGTACGTCAGAAGTTAGAGCTTGCCATGCTTTTGACGGACTGACGGACAGAATTGTTCGGGCTATCCGATTGGCTGAAGCACGGACGGACGGACGGACGGAGGCGACGGGCCAATTGTAATTCCGCCTTCAGCTGGAATACGCTTACAGCGCTGTTTCGTAAAGTGATATTTTTATTAATTTTAAATGCGTTTAAAAACCAATTTTATTTTTCCGAACACTGCGATAGGACTGTTTAACCTGCTTCGGACATTTACTAGCACGGGTGTTGAGCAAAGACGTTCAAAATTCTGCAAAAAAAAATCTGCAACCATCATTACCAAGAGGATACCAAGAGTTGTCAGATAATTTTGGCGCCAGAGAAATTAAATTGCTTCTCTTCTTGGCCAACGGTTTACGGCAACGTGTAAGATACTAAATAAGCTTGGAACTTGATAGAATATAAACATTGGCGCAAGTTGGACTCGCAAAATGATCAGAATCATCTGTCCGTCAAATCACGTGATCAGGAGGGCCTCGATTCTGAAATGAACACTGCGAGAAGTTGGTATGCGTGAGTGTCATCGGGTTCCCCGCCTGCGGGGCGTGTCGTGGGTGTTCGCTTAACGCTAGTGACAAGCCAGAGTGTCATTTCACAAGCTCCCCAGCTGCGAGGCTATGCCCGTTACTGACAGTCCTGTCGCAGGGCCGCCGAGAGGGGGGGCGGGGGGCAAAAGGGGCAAATGCCCAGGGGCCCGGGCGCCCGGCTGGGAAGTGGAAAATAAATGGTTGGAAAAACATTTTCCCCCTGCTATTAAAACATCTTGTACTATATATATATAATTGTTTTGTGTGTTCCTAAAACTACAGTCGATAACCAATAACCTAACCGAGCAGTAGGTACTTGTAACATTCAGTTCACACCAAAATACTTTAGTAGTAGCAGAAATGGGATCGTTACAGGGACGTCGGAACAGGGGGGGGGGGCAGCAGGGGCGAGTCGCCCCCGTGCTGTTATGCATGGGTGGCCGAGAGTAGCATTTCGCCCCCCTCCTTTTCCCAGAATAAATGTTTGGTCGTAGTAGTATTTTTCTCAACCAGTAGTTACAAACGTTGCATTGGTGATCACATTGATTAGAAAATCAAATTTATGATTGTCAATATACTATAAAATGATTGCAAATTCCTAGATGGTATTTTATTTAAATTGTACTACATCTACTGTCAGAGTAGTATTTAATACATACTACGTCATCAAATTCTTGGAATGGTATATTTAATATTTCGGTTCGGAAACTCATTAAATAGCACAATTTTGTATCTAAAATTTTTCCGGGGGAGGGCCCCCCGACCACCCACTCTATGACTGAGGTAAGTGTGATACATCTGTTCGCCCCCCCCCCCCCCCCACTAATGAAAACGTTCAAACGTCCCTGGAACGTTATAAATAATTAATATGTATTACAAATTTTTCAATGTAATCAATGTGATTCAGTGTTTTTGATGTTTTCGAAGTAATAAAATTGATTATTACTTTACATTATTTTAATAATATTTACATTCAGAATAAATTATTATACTTATGTATTTTAAACACTCATATAATAATGCAATTTCTGATTACCATTTAAGTTTTTTTTGTTTTTTTAGCAATATATACATCAAAATTATTATTATTTGTGTTTTGATGGGATTAACAATTTAAAAGTTCACTGAGATAATACATGCAAATGCTCTCTTTTTTTTTGCGTAACTAGGAAATCTTTATGTATGTTCAAATGAAGGATGCACTTTACGATACCATATATATTTATGGTATAGGCCTACGTAGTAGTGGTATGCAAAAAAAATGGAAGGGGGCCTACTACCCCAGCTGCCCAGGGGCCCACAAATTCTCTCAGCGGCCCTGGTCCTGTGGCCAGTTATTGTAGCCTCGTGCACAGGAGCTTGGAAATTGACGAACTGTGACGAGCTGCGGTCGAACTCCCTCCTGTGACTTGTCGTTAGTACGGCTAACCCACGTGTCGCAGCATAAACACACACACACACACACATTCACACATGTATATAAATTAATTCATAAACAATGGGAGGGGGGAGACGCACTATTCGTACTTCTGTGGCAAATGAAAATTCTTTAGCAAAACTATTCTCGAATACAAATGGTAAACTTAAAAACTCATAGAAAGGAGTAATCGCAACTTAAAAAACACGTTAGAAATTTGGCACTACTACAATGATTTTAACAATTTATTTGCAGTTTGTGCTGTGCTTTGATAGCGCATTGTGAAAGCAATAGCCTCCGATTCAGATGAGGTTATTTTTGATTGGGTTCAAAATCCCATCACCAAAAGTAATGATATAACATTATACAAATTAAGCAAAAATGATTTTTTTTTAAATTTTTTCTGCTTCTAATTGCTAAGTCTGTTGGTTCAGTTATTTTCTTGATTTGCCTTGATTTGTTACTTATAGTAAAAATAAATACCTACTATAAGCACAAAAACCTTGAACAAAAAGTTAACTATATTTTAAAACACCTATGTTTTTAAGTAAATAAGTTTCATATATTTAATATGAATAAACGAATTATTTATAGATAATCCACCCCTGTTAAATTGAAAAGCGAGCTGTTTCTATTTCACTACGAATTTAAGAATGATGTGCATTACTACTATGTTAAAATTTGCTTGTTCCTTCGTCTCAGTTGGTATGATTTTTTTTACAATTTTTCAAACTAGTTTAATAATTAATCAAGTTAAAAAATTAATAAATACCGTAACATTTTAAACTCGTAAAGTTAAATGAGCAAATTCTATTATCTCGATGAAGTGACTAATTGCATTCAATATTATAGTTATATCATTAAAAAAAAACCTACATTAAATCAGACCCCATTACCATTATATACTTTTTTCAATATTACTGGATTTTCACAACAGCAGTGCAGAAAAATTCAATTTTAATTAATTTAAAAATTGCACATAATATTTCTATATAGCCTACAGTATATTAAGACACCTTTGTTTCATTTCAGGCAAATTAGGTAAACAAGAAAAAATAAACATCCATTCCCCAAGTTCCTGTCCTTTCAGTATTTGGTAAGATTATAGCAATGTGTTAAGTTCTAATCATATATGTGACTGTTTTGGTAGGCAACTATGGAGGCTGTTTTTCTGTTGGCACATCGTGTGTGTGAAGAACAGAATTCATTCTTCTCTACTGATATACAGTCATGCCCACTTTTATACCTATCGGGATGACAGACGATATGGCAGAAATTAAACATCGTGTAATGCGGGCTTAATCGCAACCTAAAGTGTGTCTGCTGGTCGATATGTCAAAAAATTTATTTAAATACAAATATTACTCGGTAAGCTGTGCTTATGAACTATGATCAATAATGCCTTTTATTAGACTTATTTTACTTCTTAATAGGTTATTTTGCGTTAGTTTATTACTGTGTTGTTTAACTTATTAACCTTTGAGTAATTGTAATAAACCATAATTTTGAGAAGTAATAAACTAAAGCCCTAAGTTAAAGAAAATCAACTTCGCATTCCTATCAATTGTTTGTTTAAATATCAATAATATACGGGCATTCGCTTTCTTGTAAATTTCTTTCAGTTACAAAGATAATATAAATATATAAATTTAAAAAACGTTTTTTTTTCAAAATCAATTTTTTAAAATTTTTGTATGCATAATAGTAGGAATTAACAGAACAAATGGGCAGAAATAAGTATTAAACGTTATTAGAGCAATCAGAGAAATAAATACAATTAATATTAAAATTTTTGCATAAGGTAAAGTCTATATAATACAATAACGAAGTATATGCAAGATTAAAATATATAATGCAATGACAGGGTTTAAAACACGTCTTGGCCTTTCATGTTCCGTTCAATGGCACCGTGCACTTTTATCGTTGTGCAACAGGCGCACACGTAACCTACAACTTTAAGACGTTACCCCATAAATATAATGAAGCTAATTTGATCACGAATCGCGAATTATCAAAGTTATGTTTACTTCGTTTTAAAATTATTATTTAATCAAAAAAAAATGTTTTCATTTCACACAGCAATATTTTTAGTCGAGTTTCCCGATGTCCGGAAACACGAATATTCGCACGCACGAGTCCGCCATATTGTGTTATCAGGGAATATAACTTTTATTTCCAACCATTCAACACACTAGTGGTACCACCTAGTAGTCTGCAGTGCTCGAAGATTACGACAAATAGGCGGGGGTCGTAATAGCACCTAGATTGTATGTGTGTGTATATTATATATACACATACACACACATTTGAAAACACCGACAAGACGAGACTAGCGCAGTTCAGAATCGAACCCCTGCTGCAGCCAATCAGATTGTCCGGAAAGTTCTAACCGTCCGTCCGTCAAAACCTTACGGAGCTTTAATTCACAACGGACTTATGAAACAAAACTCCAAAAATTTTAGCAAGATATCTAAAACCGGGCAACCCTTACTATCTCAAAACTTTTTTTTAAAAACGTTCGTTTGTTTATTTGTTTAGCTGCTTCAAATTAACGTTTTTTTTTTGTTTTTTTTTTTAACTTATTTTTTGAAAATATTCTATTACGTCTTAACTTTCATGATCTTCAGTCTAATATACTTGAACAATATAAATGCTCAACACTAAGCCTTATGAAAATGTAAAAGTAGGTATTTGACGGAAATGATTTACCATTGTTGCGTGTCCAACTGTAAACGACGCGTTCACGCCACGCCACGCCACGCCACACCACACACCCAACACATTTTTTTTCAAAAAAGGTTTTCCATGTCTTACTGCTGGAAACTAGATCTCAAAAATAATAAGTATTTATTTTTTCCGCCACTTACCTGGTTGTAGCTTTCAAACACGTCGACTGGAAGGCCCGTGATGAACTGGTAGAGAAGAGGCAGCTGCTATACCGCGACACGTCACCACAAGACACACCACACGAAAAGAACACTAGTGGAACTAACCGGCGTTTGTCGAATCAAAGAGGGCACGCAGGTGACGCCTCCAGCAGTTTCCCGTCAAGCTGACAGCCGGAAGCGAATCGCGCACGACTTCCACGTCACGCACCAATCACAGGGGAGAGAAAGGGTAAGCCTACGATTCACGCCGATTATTCGACATGCCCGAACATTACCGAATGTTTTATTTGTTATTTGGATATTGTTGCGTAAGTAATAAAGTAAAAAAAAAAAAAAAAAATACGTGAGTTCCTACTGTTCAACCTTTGTCCCGGTTTGTTATGTCAGGTCAGTTACATCATAAATACTTTAAAACTAAACAACCATTAAAATTAATTCATATTATTATTATTAATGTCCGCTTAGTTTGAAAGTATTTATAATGTAACTGACCTGACCTAAACGACCATTTTAATTAATACTTAACTGAAAATTTAAGTTAATTACATCGCATTTTAATTTGATGACATTGCAAGTCGAATGTAAAAGATAAGAATGTTCGTATATTTACTAAAATATTAGTCTTGGTTTTAATGGCTTAATTTGTATTATTGTTATGAAACTTCCTACCTTTATTTGTTTATGTCCGGCATTTAAAACAGACGTTTTTTCACCTAAACAAAAGAATTCCGAAGACACCCGAAGGTAAGTATTCGGTAATGTTCGGGCATGTCGAATACTCGGCGTGAATCGTAGGCTTCCCGGGGAGAGAGAGAGAGCAGCCCTTCAGCGTTTTGCACCTTGGAGGGCACGCCTGGGTAGAGTGTCGCGCGTGATCTGCGCAGTAGCCGAATGCGTGGTCCCAATAATTATTACCCTTGGAATCACATCAGAGCGACGCAACAGCAAAATATGACGTTAATGTAAAAACTGTTAAAAAAATTATTTTAATCTAAATTTATGAAGAACGCTGGTTACAAATTATCCCAGGGATCTTCCTAAATTTACGAGCTATCTTCGTAATTTTCCGGACACTGAATTCACTTCCCAACCACTTGTGAGTGTACCTATGCTTAGAATGAAATATACAACAGGGAGGTCAAAATAATGAGTAGTTTCTACGAAGATTCTGTTATTTGAAATCATGAAGTTCTCTTCTTCATTTGAGTTGAAAAGTCCGTATATTTACTGTAATTTCCAGCCGTTAACTTGTATGTTTTCCCCCTCACTACAAACAATTATGCATAGAACTTATTTTTGCCATTAATTATGCACCGAACACACAACAGGCATGAATGTTTACAGTTTTTTTAAACCAAAATATTTCATAGAAATGTTTTTAATTCAAGTTGAACAGTTATTTCGAGGAAAATTATTGTGCGTGGACACAAAAAGATACAAATAAATTTAGTAAACAAACTAAAAACAATTATTCTCATATTACCAATGCTCCTGTCTAATCATTTTTCGTAGACCAAATTCTGACGTCGCGCGACGTCAAGGTAGAACGTGATTGGTTAGAAAATAATAAAGATCACAAACGTTAACAAAATTATTTTACCAACTTTACTGGAAGTATTGGAAACGAAAGTGCCTTTAAGCAGGGTTCACAAAGAATTTAAAAAAAAAACATAGCTAATGCATAGAACCGGTGCGAATTTGGTACACATTTGAATTTTTTATGCGTTAAATTAATCGGAATTAAATTTCGTGACAATGCTGACATGTGTTGGTAGCGTTGGTAAAAAAAAATAAGTATTTAAGGTATTGTTCTCACGTGACAGCAGACCAGAAGCATGTATAAGCTTACAATTTTTTTTTTTTCAAATCATAAATTATGGTAGGTCATAACAGTTTGTCAAGAATCCTTAGTGTTGAATACTTAAGGACCCATTCGGTAGGAGTGATTTCGTGAATGGAAACGGAAGTCTCATGGAACGGAAATGTGAAACCACGGTGCTGCCATCTGTGGCGCAAAACCAAGGGGGAACTTTATAGTATTAACTGTTTAGTGATTTTCAACAAGTTGGAGAGTATTATAATAAATTTCCTTGTTGAAAATCAGGTCCAAGGCAGGAAGTTGGTAATTTTTTTCACAAGTCTTTTTCGCATTTATCGGAGCCGTTTCATTATGTAGTTTATTATATTGTGTCAATACTATTTTTCTTTTCTTATAATTACACCACTGCATTCATTTTTCGAACGCTAAAACAACCAAAATAAACAAAGTAACGGAGTGGTTTGTTGCAGCCAAGTTGTTAAGCTAGTTAGGTGTTGTGTAAGTGCTCATAGCTATAACTCACCCATTTGTTAATACTATGTTGACTGAGTTCTGACCTTTATACATTCATATCCCTCCGTGAGTGGCTGTGAATAAGTAGGTTCTAAAAAAAAACATGGCGGTCAGATCTTGTGCACATGAGCCACGTTAAACGTTATCATTTTATTTTTGACGTGACAACGTCTAATAAATCGATGAACGCCGGCTGCACGCACAAAAATGTGTCCCGTTACGCACATTGTTCCATTACGCTGTGTCCCGTTACGCTCATTTAACGCTTGCGCCGCATCTATCTCTCTTCCACTCGACTGTTTATAAAGTGAAGTGAAAAGTTAATGTGGTTTTCATTGCTTATTACAACAACAATTTCGGCAATAAAGGTTAATTATTCTTGCATTTTAAAAATCTGATTACTAGTATAATTTAAAGTATTTATTCTTTTATTATTAAAATAAAAATGATTCAATTTTATTCATAAAAGTATGCAATCATTTCATCAATGTTTTGTTATGACGTTGTCACGTTAAACTATCGTCCGTAAACCGACTTTACAGACAACCAATTTTTTATTTTTAAAATCTTGAATCAATCTTAACGGCGATGAATGGACCCTCCCAACACGATCACCTCCAAGGCTATAAACTTATAACATGCCTTCTAGTATGCAAGGGGGTCGGTGGTTTTTTTATTTTCAATTAAACGGGCAACACAGACGCCGACAAACGTTATTAATGGGAGCAAGCGTCACGCCCACTGAGCGTGTATCAAGTTTCACCAGTGAGCTGAACACGTTCAAATAACTTATACGTGCAGAGAGAGGCCTTCGAAGCCGAGGCTGGAAGAGAGAAGAGAGCGATTCGTTTAAGGATAGCTTCGCAACGAACAAAAGACGGAGCGACGCGAATAAAAAAAAAAAGAAAGACCAGATCTCCCACGTGGGGGTAAGGATTATCATTCACGGTGTTCGGAAGTCGATTGTGCCCGAATTGTAAGTAATTAACGGGTTGCGGTAGTACAAAGGGGAAACACGGTAGGATCCTGAGAAGGGGGGGGGGGGAGAGGGGGGGAGTTTCACTTCTGAGTCATAGCTTGCAGAGAGAGAGAAAGGACCATGATTTTAATCCCTCACAGAGAAAAAAAAAATGAATTTCCCCTTGGAAACCTGTTGCCAAGAAATAGTAATACTACAAGAAATATAACATTGTACAATACATGACTATGGTTATTTTTTGCATATATGACAAACGTTTTTCGAGATAATACTAAGTATTTCTTAAGTAAATCGGAACATTATTTTATATAATAATTGATGTTTCATCCAAGCATATATTTTTTAACATTGGAAAAGATAATCAAAATTCAATAATTGGAATTTATTTTCTTCTTATTATTTATATTGATGTGAGCATTACTGCGAGCACTATTTTGTAGTGATATAGTTGTTTTCATGTAAATGTATAAATTTCCTAAGTGTAGCATATGTCGAGGTTGTTCGTATGTACCTATATTTCTTGGCGCAAATTCAACAGGCGGCAGGCAATACCAAAACAAGCAATTATTGTCAACCAGCAAATCTGCCGGAAAAGCGACCCTGCGAAGTCACAGGCGCAAACAATCAAGCTGGACTCACAATCATCCGCCTCATCCATCCGTCCATGAACTACGCGACCTGCAGCCAATCAGATGGCCCAAAAAATTCCATCCGTCCGTCCGTCAAAAACCAAGCTTTAATTATCGACCGGACGGACGGATGACATAACCTCCAAAATGTTAAGCGAGATACATATTGCCGGCGACCTCTCCTGTCTTACAAGGTTTTATAAGTATTTTTGACGTGACAACGTCTAATAAATCGATAAACGCCGGCTGCACGCACGAAAAAGTGTCCCGTTGCGCTGTGTCCCGTTACGCTCATTGTACGCTTGCGCCCCATCTATCTCTCTTCCACTCGATTGGAACAACCATCGATTTGACTTTTTCGAGGCACATTGAACTTGAAACACTCCCATTCGTTTCCTACTTTTCCTATCATCGTCCTATCCTTAACAGAATAACACAGATTGGAAGAAGTTAAATAGCAAACATGTATATAAGTTATAGTTAACATAATTAAAGTAATAAACATGATTGAATTTTGAGTGTAAGTAAAAGTAAATTATTCAATTGAATTGTAGATTTCATTTCACTCCTTCTTTGTATCCATACAAAATAGTTATAATTCAATAAAAATTATTCAATTTTATTCATAAAATTATGCAATAATTTCATCAATGTTTTGTTATGACGTAGTCACGTTAAACTATCGTCCGTAAACCGACCTTACAGGCAACCAACTTTTTTTTTTAGAACATAAACAAACATGGCTACCATCGCAGCTTCTGTTGGTCGTTCGCACGGAGCAACGCAAACGGAAGATCCCAGCATCCGTGCGGGGTCCGTTTCCGTCTGCGAGCTGTTATTGAATCAACTCTGTTGCGTGGGACCCGTCTTACGTTTTACGTTTTACTTTTCACTGTAGAACGGGCCTTTAGTAAGACCACGCGCTCGTTGCCGTAAACGAGAGTGGACCAACCTTCAACCCGCGGTGTTTACGATCCACGTGAGTAGGCAGAGGGAGGGGGGGGGGGGGAGAGAGAGAGAGAGAGAGACAGAGAGAGAGAGAGCAAAAATAAAATAAAAGTACAAAGGCAAAGAGGCACGAGAGAGAGAGGGAGTAAAAAAAACAAGTATGAGCACCGGAAAGCGTGGGCGGTGGATGTTTGTTCCGAAAGCGACGAGCGCGCACGAGGACTAAAGGCCGTTTCACACGATCAAATATTTATGGCCCGAATCCACTTCTTTGACCACACGAAGTCCCAACGAAGATCGGTTTCAATTAAAATTTAAATGTTTATTGAAACGCGTTTTCAAGTTTTCTAGCTTTTTTCTGCAACAAATAAATATTAAATTTAGTAACGAAGTTTGATTACATTGTTTTTTTTTGTTTCGACGCCATAAATTTATTAAATAGCTTTCACGCCATTAAAAAACATTATGAAACATTCTATTAATATTCGTAATTTCTGTCCACTCGCATTTTCTACACCTTCTGAACGGGGTAGAAGTTTTAGCAACCGGATGAAGAAGTTGTAATCATACATACCCACCAGTACAACAGATTGGGTACTACTTCATAATAATAGCCCACGCAAACCATGCCTTAGTGTATAATATCCTCCTAACGACAAAATGGCGGCGTTTACAAAGTTTTTGTGACGTTATGTTCAATTCAAGGGATTTAATCCAAATATTTATTTTTTGAAGTGAAACTTCTAATGCAACTTCCAACAAGGTTGCGTTAAACGTTTAACGCTCCTGGGGAGGGGGAATAGAAAGAGACAGAGCGAGAGTAAATGCGTGTTTCATAGACACATAGTGTGTGTCATTTCTCTATGTCCACGAGGTCTCGCCGCGTCAATTTTCTCCTTGGGGCGAACCCGTCCGCTTAATTAAATAAACAGCTTTTATCGTTGAATGATTTCATGATTTATTTAAGTTTGATTTGATACAATATGATTTCACTAAAAATCAATTTCTACCCCTTCCTATTTTCATTTCCACATTACGAAGTTTCACATCTTCCGCGCGGAGGGACTCCACGCACTATTTTTATGTGAGCGAGTCTTTTAATACTCGCTAGTGATGAGTATCATGTAACCTCGGTAGCGAGCAGATTATTGTGTTCTCATGGTGAAAATATACACTTCTAATACGAAACTAGGACACGAAATTGAGCGTAGAATTCTTTAAAATAACGCCGAGAGTGATGAATGCACGCAAATTGTGTTTTCAACTATATTTCTGGAATTGAATCACTCCTAGTTTCCGCACCCGCCGCTAGAATTCGCTGCCGGAGCAGCTACGTTGACCATCGAAATCATTGGTTTGCAGAACGAATTTTCAAACTATGTAATGAAAACGGCTCCGATAAAAGTGAAAAAATACTTGAAAAAATAATGAACCCTAGCTTTGGACATGATATTCGCAAAAGTAATATTATTAAAAAAAACTGCCCATCTTGTACAAATTCACCAAACAGTTAATACTGTAAAGTTTCCCCTTTCGTCTTTGAGAACTTTGGTCCGCGCCATCCGCGACATATGGCAGCACCGTGGTTGTTACACACTTCCGTTCCACGCGACCACCGTTTCATTCTCGAAAATCACTCCCACCACACGCAGCACTCCGCTAGAGCTACGATGGTACACATGGGTATGTGACTTGAAGTTAAATTTGACCACGTGAAAAGGTGTTTTGAAACTCGTCCTACCTGGATGCTACGATGTATTGTTGTGTGTTCCCCTCGGGGCATCTTCCAAATTGATACGTCTGGCCCCAGGATCGCCAATTACAAGCGCCGCACGAAAGAACGCACGTGCCAGACAGTTGGCTATGCTGGCGTTCCCGTCTCAACTAACTCCTCCCCTCCATTTTCCCCTTCCCCCCTTCATCTCTCACGCATTGTGCACTTTAATTGAAGGAGTCACGTAATTAAGTGTGATTGATGTATAGTGTTGAGTGGAAGTGAAAGCATTATGGTGGTTCCGGGAAAGAAGGAGATGTGTTTTATGCATATTGAAAATTATAATTGTATTGTGGCTAAGGCGTCTCCCTCCAAAGGTGGGTATAGTCCGTTTCACGTACACAGGAAAAAAAAATTTCTGTACTTTTACAAAAGATTCTTTTTGGAAATCAGTTGCCAAGATATTTTTTTAAAATATTACAAGAAAAATATTGCAACTTTGTACAACTCTTTTATATATTTATATTTGCATATATGAATTACGCATAAAACTGAGTAAGTCTTAAGAAAAATAGTGCATAATTATATTTTTTTTAAATTGATGTTTCATTCAAGCACAATTTTTTAACGAGGAAAATTTAATCGCATATTCAATAGTTTGGACTTTATTTTGTTTTAGAATGTTTTATCATGCATGCAGTTAATACTGGAAAGATATTCAGGAAACAACGGCCAGCAAATAACTTTTAATATTGGAGGTACTGGGACAACACAAAGCATAATAAAATCAGACAATTATTCGTAACTAAATAAACCCAAAAATCTTCACGACTCGTACGGTTTTGACATGTTAATTATTTGGTACAATTCAGCCATTTTTCACTTCATAGCTTTCAAATGAAAATCACACTATGTATTGCAAATGTACGTAAAGGTAAGGGAATAACTAAGGCTACAAAAATAAGTACGAAAACGTTTTTGTAGTCATGTGTTTATGAGTGTTGTGGTATCCATAAGCTGACTGTCTCTTGCAAAGAAATTCATGTTGTTTGTTTAAAAACTCTTTTGACGGAGCTTCCAAAATACACTGTAATTTTATTTTGTAAATGGAACAGAAATGATAACTGCAAAATCACAGATATTTGTAAATATGTACATTTATATGAAAACATCTGTATTACTACAAAATATTGTTCGCAGTAATACTGGGTTCGGAAATTATGCAGTTCAGATTGTGGTCTATATAAAACAAATAATGGCTTGAAAATGCTATAAACCAAGTCTTAGTGGAAAACAACTTTCCTTGATATACTACCAACCTATAGTCTCAGTCAAGTCACTTGTGTGAACTTTGACAGTAGTTATCGCAAGTAGGACCAGAGGTTCCATTCTGCCAAATGTCACTTGCAAAGCATAACATGTTGTTTGTTTGCTAACACTGACAACCACATTAGGTTGTTAATAAACAATGTTGACAGAGCAATTGTGGCAGAAAGATACGCAGACTATTGGTACTACGTGTTTATTACTATCATTGAATACCAGGAGGTAGACGCGTTCTTTCACTGTCGGTTTACGGGCAGTAATTTTTTTTTTTTGTGAACAACATCGTATCTCTGTTTACGGCATTTGGTAGGAGTAATTTAGAGTGATTGCGAAGAAAGTTTCGTGGGACGGAAATGTGTAACCGCGGTGCTGCCATCTGTAGCGAATGGGATGAACCAAAGTTCACAAATACAAAGGGGAAACTTCATAGCATTAATTATTTAATGAATTTTAACAAGATGGGCAGTATTTTAGTAAAATTCCTTGTCGAAAATCCAAACCCAGGGTTTAATATTTTTTTTCAAAACTTTTCATTAAATAAATTTAAATTTCGGTCTGCAAATGGAATGATTCGATGGTCGACGTAGCTGCTGCGGCAGCGAATTCTAGCCGCGGTTGCGGAAACTACGTGTGATTCGCGTCAGGAAATCAGTCGAAAAGACTATTTGCGTATATTTATCACGCTCGGCTTTATTTTGAAGAATTCTAGTTAAATTTGTGTCCCAGTTTCGAATTATAAGTGTATTTGTAATATGAAAACACAGAATGCCTTAAACTAAATATCGTCTTTCTAAATTAAAGTACTAGGCATGGGCGTCGGACACGGTCGAATGTGCCCGAAGGATCTCGAAAGGGAGACCACAAAAATTCGTAAGTCCATTGCGCCCGAAACTACTAAATTATACTACTAATCGCTTTGTTAAAAATGTGTGTGTGTTTTTCAGTACCGTCCGTAAATAAACCAAAGTGGCACCGCGCACCGCTTTCATCAGCTGTGTTTGACACTTGTGTCGGCAAATCGTGAGCTAATATTGGCCCCGTGCTCAGAAGACAAGATATCCATCTGCATATGTTATGGGTTCACCTCATGGAGATTATTAAAAGAAAAGAAAAATTAGTTGTCTGCAAAGTCCGTTTACGGACGATAGTTTAACGTGACGTCATAACAAAACATTGATGAAATGATTGCATACTTTTATGAAAAAAATTGAATCATTTTTATTTTAATAATAAAAGAATAAATATTTGAACTTTACTAGTAGTCAGATTTTTAAAATGCAAGAATAATTAACCTTTATTGCCGAAATCGTTGTTGTAATAAGCAATGAAAACCACATTAACTTTTCTCTTCACTTTATAAACAGTCGAAGAAACAGTTCACGTGTAGATGACATGTAATTAATTTTAAAAACTGGCGTTTAGCTATAAAATTTAAATATAATTATGAACAAGTTTTCATATAAATAAACTATAATCAAATATCTATCATTAATTATATGAATCACCATAATTTTTTAGTCAATTGTAACATAACCTATTAATACTGCACTCGCCGACAGCGTAACGGAACAATGAGCGTAACGGGACACAGCATAACGGAACCATGTGCGTAACGGGACACTTTTTCGTGCCTGCAGCCGACGTTCATAGATTTATTAGACGTTGTCACGTCAAAAATTAATCCGTCAGTTCCACATGTCTTGGTCACCGAGTATATTACGGCCCGTATACTCCGTCGGCAACATCACGTTGTGTATTGTATTATGTGATGTTTGCTTATCTCCTTTCTCTATACCCTTCTTTTCACAAACCTTCTCTAAAACTCACCAGTCGGTACTCGTCTTTCTTCCCCCTACTTTTTTCCCCACTAGCAGGTCTTTTGTATGCTCGTGCCCACCTGATAATTACATGCGCATACATCAGAAAATGAGCAGGGGGGAAGGGACTCTTTTTCTCGAGTAAGAGTCCACTTCCGTTAATCAATTCCTCGCCAACAACGCCCTTCCTACCTCATCTCTCCCCCGCCGCGCGCGCTCCGAAGGCCCAAGGTTTTCCCACCACGTCGACGGATGCAGAGTGTTTGTTTTCCGAGTGACGCCATTGTTCAAAGAGACGACTGCCTGCCCCCATGATGGAGTCCTTATACGGGACAACTTCGGCCAGAGTGTGTCTGCGCGCATGCGACAATACGATGGGGCATCCCTCCCTCTCTCTCTCTCTCTCTCTACCCCCCCCCCCCCCCCCCACCTTTTCCGGAGCAACCTCCTCATTACACGGCGCGGTGCTGCGACTTAATTACGAGGCGCGTCCGTTTTCGTCTTCCCCGTCGGAAACATGATCTCCTGGGGTGCAGCCTGGGTGGCCGACGCTGACGGTACGTACGATGACGACGTCGACGAGGACGACGAAGAGGAGGACGAGGACGAGGATAGGACGAAGAAGAGGACGAGGATAGGACGAAGAAGAGGACGAGGAAGAGGACGAAGAAGAAGACGAGGAAGAGGACGAGAAAGAGGACGAGAAAGAGGAAGAGAAAGAGGAAGAGAAAGAGGAAGAGAAAGAGGAAGAGGAAGAGGACGAGGAAGAGGAAGAGGACGAGAAAGAGGACGAGGACGAGGAAGAGGACGGAGAAGAGGAAGAGGACGAAGAGGAAGAGGACGAGGATAGGACGAAGAAGAGGACGAGAAAGAGGAAGAGGACGGAGAAGAGGAAGAGGACGGAGAAGAGGAAGAGGACGAGGATAGGACGAAGAAGAGGACGAGGAAGAGGACGAGGAAGAGGTCAAGGAAGAGGACGAGGACGAGGACGAGGATAGGACGAAGAAGAGGACGAGGAAGAGGACGAGGAAGAGGAAGAGTAAGAGGACGAGGAAGAGTAAGAGGACGAGGAAGAGGACGAGAAAGAGGAAGAGGACGAGAAAGAGGAAGAGGACGAGGAAGAGGACGGAGAAGAGGAAGAGGACGGAGAAGAGGAAGAGGACGGAGAAGAGGAAGAGTAAGAGGACGAGGACGAGGAAGAGGACGAGGACGAGAAAGAGGATGAGGACGAGGAAGAGGACGAGGAAAAGGAGAGGAAGAGGACGAGGAAAAGGAGAGGAAGAGGACGAGGACGAGGACGAGGACGAGAAAGAGGACGAGGAAGAGGACGGAGAAGAGGAAGAGTAAGAGGATGAGGACGAGGAAGAGGACGAGGAAGAGGACGGAGAAGAGGAAGAGGACGGAGAAGAGGAAGAGGACGGAGAAGAGGAAGAGGACGGAGAAGAGGAAGAGTAAGAGGACGAGGACGAGGACGAGGACGAGGACGAGGACGAGGACGAGGAAGAGGATAAGGACGAGGATAAGGACGAGGAAAAGGACAAGGAAGAGGATGAGGACGAGCTCGAGGAAGAGGACGAGGAAGAGGACGAGCAAGAGGTCGAGGAAGTGGACGAGTACGAGGACGAGGAAGAGGACGAGGACTGTTTCGTCGACTGGTTATAAAGTGAAGTGAAAAGTTAATGTTGTTTTCATTGCTTATTACAACAACAATTTTGGCAATAAAGGTTAATTATGCTTGCATTTTAAAACTCTGATTACTAGTATAATTTCAAGTATTTATTCTTTTATTATTAAAATAAAAATGATTCAATTTTATTCATAAAGTATGCAATCATCAATGTTTTGTTATGACGTCACAAACTATCGTCCGTAAACCGACTTTACAGACAACCAATTTTTTTTTACTGGATTGCACAGCGCAGGTCTCTCGTAAACACATTGGGCAAATATATCAACTCCCGACATGTTCTCGTGTGAGGTAAACTAATGAAGTGTGAACTGACAACTGCACAGTGTGACACCGATGTTTTCGCTTATCTCCGGTTATTCTGTTGGATTGCTGCGTCAGCATTGAACACTGTGAGAGCTCGGTTCCCCGGAATTTCTCACCAAAGATAAAAATAACGCGACATGTGATTTTTTTTCCCCTGTCCAATCATCCTGTCAACGGGTCAGTAAACATTACGTGGTCCTTCCGTTCAGAGGGAGCTTTTTTAAAACTCTTGCATTGTTAGTAAAGAATCTAACTCGTAAACTTTTTGAGTCGGTTATAATTGTTTAAAAAAACACTTTTATATTAAAGGTTACATTCATCAAAATTTTCCAAGTTGTTATGCTAATGTATTAAAAATTTTAATGTCCTAAATATTTTTTTTCATTTGCATTATTTTTAAAATCTTGCAGAGAATTTCATTTTAAGCCTAGGTAATGTTAAATTCTTTGCAAAAAAAATTAACTTAAGTATGAATAAAGTAAATGTTTTTTTTAACAGCATTAAATTAAAATCGGTTAAGCACAAACTACAAACCTTTACTAACACACACACACATACAGAAATAATATCTCATAAGCACTTCCCACACAAATAAGCTAAAAATTAATTACGTGCATGATTTTAAACTTTTTTCACCTTTAAAAAAATTAAGAAATTTGACATTTTAATTTGCATTTAGAGGTATATATATTTCCAATTATCTACTTTTGTTTTAATTAATCTCTAATAATGCAATGACTTACGTACATTGTTTGAAACTGTTAAATCTTGAATATTTCTCTAAATTAAATCATACATCACTACAAATATTCAAATTTGTATGTATAATAAATAACTTAGTCATTTTTCTGTAAATAATTTATGCTCCTGCTAAAGTGGAACAAAGCATGCTTGCACACTCAGCTGCATTGAGCATATTTTTTTTAATATCTTTCTATCAATAAAAAAAAATATTTTATACATTTTATTTAGTGCTTGGATTTATTCCTCATATATAACGTTACTGATGCCCGAGACACATTCAGCAGAGGCACACAAAACTAGAAATATTTCACCGGTTATCAGAAAACAAATGTAAATTATTCTGCTTGTGGCCTTTTGACACAATATTTAAACAAATTTTATCAATTGATTGTACTACAAAGAATGAATGCAATGAAAATTGAAACATTTTTTACACACTATTGAACCCAATTCAAAATTTAAAAAACCTTTCAGAAATTCTTATTAGTTTTAATCTTCTTAGATTATATCATTGAATTATATTCAAAATCACTGAAAAAGGTACATATTTGTAATTCCAAAACTCGTTATAGGATTTCATCTACTTCCACATTATTTGCAGCTATCACAGCTAGTCCTGCTTGGAACATACCCACCAATCATCTCTCTGTCTTTAAGTCCAATCCTCTTCTCCTTTTCGCACTTTCTTTACCCCATTTATCAACATGTCCCTTGATCTACTTCTTGGTCATTTATCCCACACTTCCATTTAAAATTTAACTTAATCTGTATGTTCTCTTCAGTCATTATTCTCTTTGCAAATCTTGATGCCTCAATCCAGTTCTGAAGTCTTCATTTACTATACACCCACCCCTCAAAGTAACGACCTAATTCATTCCAAGAAATCAGAGCAATAATCAAATAAGTTTTTTTCTCTCTCACAAATGTATGTTAATCAAAGTAACTAATATTCCAATCAGTTAAGTGTGATTGCTGACAAACATTTTCATCATTACTACTGTTAAAATCAAATTACAGTACAGTTCTAACATGTGTAATTATTTTAAGTACATTTAGGTAAATTGAGTAACATTTCAAAATTAAACAATCTAAAATTAAATTTAAAAAATTCACGGACCACATTGTTTACATAACCATAGGGCTTGGGCATAACATTTCTAAGAGGCTCTAACAACATTCCTGAGTTACAGAATAATAATATTATTGATATAGGAGATATATTTCAATTCTAATAAGATATAAAAAAAACATACACTAAATGTTTTCAATTACTAGAAAGATTATTCAACCTGTTGCTGTTAATGTTTTTCCAGACACTTTTTTTTACTAAATGTGTGTGTGTGCCATGATTCATGCATCCTAGTAGGCGTGAGGTAAACTAACCCTGAAAGCTTCTGGCTTCTCCACAGAGCTGCTGTTGACATACAGAATGGCGTAACACAAATGTTGGCTGAACACTCGAGCCATTGTAGGGAGATAAGTATAAAATGAAAGAAGTGATTAGCAATTAAGGAAAGAGCAAAATATTGTTTGTTGATTTGTCACATGATTTGTTGCATTTTATTTAATTCTACACCAGCGCTATTGCCAGTGTGCGCGCACGAAAATAAAAATCAGCGTAAAAGAAAAAAGCGCTACTTCGAATCATTCCGTAATTTATTGGTGTCATTATGTACTTCAAAACCACGCAAATTGAACAGGGTTACTTCTAGGAAAGGATTTATCAGTAAGTTTTACAACCTCCCTGCTTTTCAGAAATGTTCTTTTGCTTGCATGCATTATACTAATATCTCCCCTCTTCATTACACATGTTTCTGAATTACAATAATCTAATTTTACAAAGTGTAACTTGGAAAATTTTACCAAATAATAGAATTTATTGAATACTTTTGATTGCAGCCAAACAATTTTTTTTGACTAAAAATAATCACCTAGTCAAACAAGTTCTCTGAATGTTCACTGCCAAGTAAAGCCACTATGAGCTATAAATTCTGCTTCTACAAAATGTAGCTTGGTTAAAAGATGAGTAAAGCATTATTCTTTAATACATAATCTGTTTGGGGGAGGGTGACAAAACACAACAAGTATCTTCTATTCTGAGGTGTCAACTTTTATTTAATAATAAGACAGTACATACTTTCATCATTGAAAGCTTAGGCACAAAACAGCGACCACATAATTTAAGGCAGCTAAAAGCACAACTTTGTATTTACAAATCGTTTACATACAAAATAAAGGAGAATGAAATATAATACTAATCAGTACATTCGTGAGTTCACTCCAAACAAAAATTCAGTCAAATTCTTTTCGAAATGGCTCTCTTTGGAAACTAACGTCCACTAACAGACTTAAGTCTAGACACAATTTTAAGCAATCAGCATTGCTTACGAAACCACTTTACTTCAGTAACAGCATAAATTTTCCACCAACCTTGCTTAGTGATATGTCCTTGTATCAAAAATCAGTCTACAAAAACACCTGCCAAAAATGTAAGACAAACCTACATTTGTAGATATTTAAATGGGATTAGAAAACTGGCCCACAGAACCTTGTGTCTCAACACCAAACTGAAAAAATATGTCAACTAAAGAAATATGTGATTAAGTCTAAATGCACAACTGAATTTGAAAATTCAATAAAGAACTGAACAATTTGGCATGAATAAACAGACAATCCTTCGTTGAAACAAGCAACTTTTAAAATGCACACTTCTTACAGCAAGTAATTTAGAACACCACGCGACAAAACAAAAAAAAACTTCTGCAGCGGAAATTTGGCGTGAGAAACACGCATGAGAGAACTATGTATAACGTGTGTACGCAGGTTGAGACAGAAAGCCAAAAGTCTGAGACTCATCACAGGAATCAAGCGAACAATATCACATTGACTGAAACGGCTCTAGGCTTCACCAGTGAGTGCCACAACCGTGAACTGGATGTTCTCGGGATCGCGGTCCATGTACTGCTTGCACACCTTCGCAGCATCCTGCAGACAAACACCAAACAGCACGATCTAGCAGTGATTGGCAATACGCATGAAACCAACAATGATGCAATTTCCGATAAATCTCTTCAACAGGGCCGAGAACCGATAGACAACAAATTCAATAAATTTCGTCAATTATCACCCTGCAAGTCTCCAGAAATCCAATATTTGTAAATAACAACTCCGTACCTTGGTAAAAATTCTTGATCGAAAAGATTTTTGGTAGATGACAAAACATGTATTTTACCACATAAAATTTGTGCAATGCACAACACACATTATGCTTTGAATAATTACAACTAAACACAACATTCAAGTATAATTAAATTACAGAAAAATTGGAGCAAAAGATGAACACGGAACTCTAAAAGGGTAAATAGAAAAGATGGGCAACACCTGACTGGATGAAATTTTACTTTTTTTCATGAGTATCAGTTTTTTTTTAATATTGGTTAGAAACAATTGCATCAAAATCCGGAATATTGGGAAAATCTGCCAATACCAACACTTAAACGATTACATCAGTACATCACTAGATTATAGACTACATTCTCCTCAATGACGCTACCCCTGGTAACTACAGTATAGACTTGAATAGAGGCAAAAATATAGGTCTGTCTGGGATTGCATATAAAGGAAAAATCCAAGTAGACTAACATAAATAGGAGCTTAATCTGATAAATATACTTCAGCATACATAAAACAGCGTTAAAATAGTTTATAAAATGATTTACGTGTCCTGACCACATTTATTTAATATACTGTAAGTCCTCGGTTTACGTCGGGGTTACGTTCCTGAAAACCGCGACGTAAATAGAAACGACGCAAAATGAGCCATGTTTCATGCCACCTGCCACCGGCCGGCCACGGCCCAAGGTCGGCCGGAAGGGGTAGGAGAAAATGCTGTGTCGTTGCGGGAAGTAGATAACACTTCTACGTGCGAGATACGTGGGTGGCCGAGCGGGCGGGCTGGTAGTATTGCATCACCGCGCGGAGAGCAGCGGAGAGCAGGAAGCGTCCCTCATGATGTATGATAAGGCGGTGAACGTGTAGCTTACACTACATAGCATAAATTAACTACCGAAGGAAACAAAGAATTATAAACGAATTATACACGGTGTTTTGGTTAAAATAAAGATTTACGGTCATTGTAAACGACGTTATTGTGAATCGGCGACAACTTAAATTGAAACATGAGTACTCAAACATTAGCGAAGTTAATCCGAAACGACGTAAATCAGTACGACGTAAATAGAGGACTTACTGTATTGCATAAATATATATAAATGTTTGTATGCACAATTTTTTTCCTCGTCAACAAATGGGAAAAAATGAAAACATATTTGGTTGTAGGATAAGCAACCCATATAGAAAAGAATTAGGTGGCAATTAGGGTCAAGAACATAACTAAGGGAAAGCCTAGCCACGTGCCCCTGGTACCGCATTTAGAGGAAGGGGGTAGGGGAGGGAACTGGCAAGAGTAATTTTTACTATAGATATTTACTTGAATATCATCGTGCCGGAACACAAAAATGTTGGAAGGCAGATGAACTGAATTATTTGTAATGAAAGATACAATCATGTCCATAGTCACATGTTTACAAGAGAGTATTTTCCGCGTACCATCCAACTTGCGATGGTGCAGTGGCACATACCAATTAATAATTATGGTACAAATGCAATCTAGACTGTATGTCTGGCAACACTGCCATAGAAGCCATGGAGCGAACTCCCCACAAGTAAGCGAATATCAATATCTCACAGATAGCATGCCACGTGCGCTCTCTGTCAAGTGCAGAGTTAACTACATTTGATGGCCCGCACTCTTTCGTGGTGTGTAAGACGATAGTTACGCGTTCGTTCGGGCTCGCATTCAGATCACAGATTTTGTTTTTCTATTTAAAGTTGAAGAAAGGTTTTTGTTGCATGACTTATTTAAATTGTTTGGCATGCTCTTTTATACTTCACTTTTTAAATAAACGTACTTTACATGAATGGGTTTTGTTTTTATGAATAACTTTACCTAACAAAAATTTTTTTTCCCTCGCATAAACGTCGCACCCCTACTTTTCAAACTTGATTTTAGTATAAAATGTGCGACGATTATGCAATAAAACACAGTACTACAACAAATGCAGATGAAAAACCATTAACAACTTGTGCCATCTTAATGAAATTCCTGCTGAACAACATACTAAGTTTTGAGAGCTAAAGATATAAAAAAAAATTAGAAGTTCTACCAACATAATCATCTAGATGTCACTAAACTTACCTCGAGCAGAGTATCTGGTGAAGATTCTCCATGGTTTATGGGAAAAGTCTTGCGTCCATCTAAAAGAAAATACAACAATGACAATGCAGCCACCTAGTGCAAAACACTAATAAAAAAGTTATAAAATTATTCTGTTTTTTTTAAACAACTCTTTGTAAATTTATCTCTATCAATTCACAGAAGCTGGCAATCATCAGAATTATTGGAATAAAATTCCATGTTGGATTATTTACTGACAATTCATGCCCAACAAAAGATTTGGCAGTGTTATAAAATCACAGTAGTTTGAGATCAAAATACTATCAAATTTGTACGTAAGCATGCTTAGATGTCCCCCCCCCCCCCCCCCTTTTGTTAAACTACGTGAGTACAGTAAAAAGCCTGAGTACTCACGAAAAGAATGAAAATCAACAGAATTTCAAGATATTAAAAGTTTCTGAATTTTTTGAGGTGCCTAAAAATGTCAACAAAAATGGTATTTTCCATTTACATTTTGTTAGCACAAGAATAAATTCCAGAAATTTGTTGTGATTTTTTTTTGACATTTCCCGTAGTTCCCTGACAAATTCTGACTTTTTCCAGTTTTATAGTCGTGTAGCAACCATGTTACTGTGCTTTATATGAATAAATCGATGCTTTGGAATGGTTCATACAATGTCTATCAACCAAACGAGAAAGTATACACAAGGATATCACTCCTAGACTTTAGCAAAGGCCAAAAAAACTAATTCCATTTTCTGTGTCTCATTGCTAGAAAAAAAAAAGAATTCACAAAATTATTTTACCAAAGACCAGAATATCTGAAGTCTGATTGCGAAAAGGTCTTCTCCTCATAACCGCGCAAACAATAAGTTTTAGAAATGCATGCGCAAAGCTTTTTTTCCACAGCTCCTCGCAGTAAAGCTGAATATTTTGTGGAGATAAAAATTTTAAACAGTAGATAGACTTCTCAGAAATAAAATCTCAGGCAAAACAGGAAATAAAAACTTCCTCAAGGGTGGAAAAATAAATGTGTAGTCCGAGTTGTGCACGGCCAACTTTGTGCGTGCATTCTGAGCATGACAAAAATGTGGTTATCTGCAACTCAAGCAGCTTTGCGTTTGGGGATGAAGGGACACGTGAGATATGCTAGCAAGAGACTGCCCATGGCCAGGGGAAGAAAGGGGCGAAAGTAGAACAAGGAAGCCACTGTGCCACGGACCTGCCTTCAAGGTGAGTGGCTACACCACAACTATTACAAGAGTCGTTCTAAACCACCGTTTAAAAACTGATTAATTTTTCCATTCCATTTTTTTTTTCAGTATACTGAGGTTTATATATCGTACAGTAAAATCTCTTTACAACATACTTTTAAAAACCTACCTATCTAGTACTTAATAATAAAAGTACTTTATACTGAACCGTTACTAAATGTACCTGAAAACATATACGTACTTTTAAGTGAGAAATCCTTTTTATTGAGTTACTTTATAAAGAGGTTTCACTGTAAGCAGCTTACAATTCAACCCCTTGAATTATGCAAGTTCAATCCAATATCATGCTATTTATTGGTTCCATTTCTGGTGGGATTTAAAATGCCCAAATTCCCCCCTCCCTTCACCACCACCCAAAATTCCTGACGCAAGCGATGTGATTGGCGTCAGATTATAGAATATGCCAAACCAAAATGTGCCATATTAAAGTATGCCCACCATGTTAGACAAAACAATCAAAACTTACCCAATTCATACAAGTGGCCATCTTTGTGGACAAAGGCGACAAAGTGAAAATTCACAGGAACATTTTCATCAGGAGCCTGAAAAACAATAATAGTAATATTAACCAAGTTTACTGCCAGGTGAACAAATTTCAAAACTTTTTGAGGACATTCTTACAATGTTTTTATATCACAGAGTCATTTTTTTATACATACTAAGAACAACTGAACACTATACGAAATAGAGGTATATTATTAGCGGGAATGTTTTGCAGGAAAATTTTATGTTGGAAATTAAAAACCTCTTCGGAGATAATTTCCACGTGATTAAGTTGATACTTTCAAACTATTGCATGATATTGCCTTGCACACATGCGTTCCCCCATATTAACACTGTAAAATTGTTTGCACCTAGTTACGTTCATAGGTCCAGTGCTAATTTGTTTGAAACTTATTTTACAAGAAATCTTTTACAAGTTGCATTTTCTTAAGAGGTTTTTAATACTAATAGTTTCGTGTTTAACATGCAACTATAAACTGATGTGAGGTGTCATAAAACAAAATGCAAGATCGAAAAAGACTGCTGGAAATTACGTATAAATTTTTGTGACTTCCAGCAACGTTAATGATAATTTCAACACTTAGTTGAGAATTTCGTGACCTGTAGTCACCCTGGTTACATTAGCATTACATCTTGAAGCTGCACAGTTAAGCGATTTCATACTGCACACTAAATGAACAAATGAATATGTTGTTGTGGAGTTGCTGAAAATGTGTGATGTGAAAGTTTATGAATTCATTTTATAGAAATTTCGTTGGGGAAAACAAAGTGATTTTGTGAGAAAATACTATTTCCCATTAGCCATACCAAGTATAAGTGGCATAGCTGGGAGGGGGTAGGCAGAAGTCAGAAAATACATTTCTCTGAACATTACTAGCTGATGTACCCGTACTTCACTACAGAAGACTACACATATAACACTCTCACACAGCTCATTATGCATGATTGGGGCGAAATAACCATAGCAATGTTACAGTGATTAAGTACCTATGTTAGCTATAAAACATTTTTTTTATTTAGCTATATTGAGATCACTCTTTCACTACTTAACTACACTGCTGCCCCTTCTTGTAGGTATATGCCACTTCCCGTCCTCATGTGAACCTCAATGTTCTTCCTCATGGGTATGCCACTGGCCTTTTCTCGTGATCATTGTCAATATTTTTCATTTATTGTACGTTATTTTTATTTTTGAACCTCAACACCTAAGATTTGGATTCGAGGGGTACATGGGATTTTAATTCCAAGAAAATTGGGATTTGACCCATAGCTAATTATTTTTATTTTGAAAAGCCTTTTTTAACTACATTTTTACTAGGGATGGGACGATTCCAGTATATCAATTCTCGATACCCAATTCTCGATTCTCTATCGATTCTCGATTCCCTATCGATTCTCGATTCCTATACTGAACAACTGATAGGAGATTTTTTTTAACATACAGAGAATTTCACTTGAATTCTGAATTAAAGAGGTTTATTTAAAGCTACACACATTTAGCAAATACTTGGAAGTAAAACAGCTTTCAGAAAAAATTCAACACTTATAGCTACAAATTGTAGAAACTGTTTTAAACTTTTAATTTATGTACATATAAAAGAAAGATATTGTAGTTCACTTTTTAACAATTAGACATCACTTGTTTTAGATCCTACAAAAATTAACCCAGAGGATGAAAATTAATGTATTAAAAATCATAAGGCCTACTCAAAACTCAACAAAATGTCACTACTGTGAACAAAACAATTTACAAGTTTTTGTTTAGAAAAACAAGCCTTCGCACAGTTTCAGGGTCTAATCGATGACGCTTTTGGTCAACTATCAGGCCAGCAGTACTGAAAAGTCTCTCAGAATACACTGTGGATGGTGGTATGCTAAGGTACTTTTTTGCCAGTTTTTTAATGTTAGGGAATTTGTAATTTTCCTTCCAGTACTTGAAAATGTCTGCAGTGGGAGGAAGAATTGGTTCATGAAGGTAAGTGTTTATTTCATCCTTCACAGAGGTTTCCTTTGATTCACACTTGGCATCATTCATGATGTTGTTGTAAAATGCCCACATTCCATGACTCGCTGCTGGTGCTGCTGTTTGCTTTGTTTGGACATTGGGTAACTCAGGCTCTGAGCAGTTGGTTTTTGTTGCTTCTTCAATTAAGTAATTTTGTGCCACTTCAACACACTTTTGGTTAACAAACACATGGCTTTTCAGTCGAGGATCAAGAAGTGTTGCTGCTGCAAACAAAATTTCTTGCTCAACTTCTGCATACCTTAAGTTCAATGAAGAAATTAGATCATTTTTCATACCCAGAATTCCTAAACCATTGGGTGCTGGCTTTTGTAGCTCTCTACGTGTGCTGTTAACAATCGGTATTACCTCTGATGCAGTCACAGTTGCAGAACTAACAGCAAGTGTAGCATGGTTGAAAATGCTCAGTAAGTCAGTCACATGGGCAAGTAAATTCCATTCTGCAGTCGAAAGTTCTGCAGGCAAATTGAGCTTCGTTGCAGCTAAGGTGACTGCCTGCTTTTGCTCAAGTAGACGTTGCAGCATGTGTAGTGTAGAATTCCATCGGGTGGGTTCGTCTTGGATGACTTTATGCTGTTTTACACTCAGAACAGACTGAGCATTTTTCAGTTCCTTGCATGCTTTACTTGAGTGTTTAAAATGACCAACAATGCGGCGGCATTTTGCTGTCAAACTAGTTACATTCTTGTTGTTAAGTAACCCATCTTTAACAACAAGCTGAAATGTATGCGCTAAGCAAGAGAGATGTTGAAACTGTGATGTCTCTAGGGCACTTACGATGTTCCTACCATTGTCTCTCACAATGCAAACAACCTTTTCACTCAGATTCCACTCTTGAAGAGTTTCTGTGATAAAAGTGCAAATGTTCGACCCTGTGTGTGAGAATTCAATAATTGGGATTACCTCAATACAAAGATGTTGCAGAACAAAATTTTTGTCGACAAAGTGCACCGTCAGACTCATATAATCGTCGTTATTAGTTGAAGTCCACATGTCTGTTGTAAGGCTCACATACTCTGCATCTGTAAGCTGTAGTTTGACACTTTCTGTGCACTCATTGTAAGCTACATCTCTGGTATCACTTTCTTCGAAAAATGTTTCCTACTGGGCATTACATACCTTGGCTCCATGAATTTCACAAATTCAGTAAACCCTCTGTCCTCGACAATACTAAAAGGCTGCTTATCTAGGCACATCATTCTTCCAATATGTCTAGTTATTGATTTAGCTTTTGAGTCACCTGGTTTGAAAGATGAGGTTTGAGTTATAAATTCTTTGAGTGTTGGTTGGACAAGGGATTTCTTGGCTATTGGTTTTGGTTTCGGTTTCAGCATTTGGCACTGTTTGAAACTGCTTAGAAAGTCTGTGGGATTAGGTGAGCTAGGATCATCAGGGTCAAGTATTGTACAAGCAGATGACTGGGGTATTGACAAAGTAGTGCTGCTGCTTTTGCTAGGAGATGAACAAGGCTGATGACTGACTGGAATCAAAGGTGATGAAAACAATGAACCACTGTTGCAGGGCAAGGAAGTTGATTTCTCTGCATGAGCTGGTAAGTCCAAGCCCCTATTTGCTGAATCAAGTTTTCTCTTCTTGGTATTTTCAATAAACGCGGTATGTTTACCAAGATGTTTTTTCATGTTTGTTGTTGTTTTTGAAGAACCACCTCGCGAAATTTTCGTACTACAAATTTGACAAATTGCATAATTGTTGTTGTTTGGATCAATAAAAAAATGCTCCCAGACTTCACTTGACATGATCGTAATTAATAAAAACGTAGTAAACACTCAGAAGTATACAATGTTTTTAAAGCATTTTAAAAGCACAGTACAAATACTTCCGGATATACAACAATTTTGAAGTGAAGTCGCTGCAATCAATATAACTTACTTACCTAGTAGGCACGTGTTTACGTTTTGCCGATGCTGCTTTCCTTGGTTGATTCGGCGGCCACGTGCTAGCTATCTAATCTCACTGATTCGGTAAAACTGAACGCGCCAACGATCATTTGTGATAGAATGAAAGCGCCCGTTTTTTTTTCTCGTAGCAAATTGTAATATCGTGCCATACAGCATGGCAGCAAGCTGTAGCAGTGTATTTACTCCATGGATATATACTCTATGGCTACTACATCTTTGATATCTCGTGATGTTATGTTGCTATGCTAAGCCACGCCTAATATATATTTAAAGCCGGCAGTAATAAGTGTAACTATTAACAGTCGGGCAATTATAAGTATATAATCATTTAAAATGTTTAAAGGTATGGTACATTTGTACGTTACGTTACGCAGTTGTATTATGTTATTGGTACGAGTCCTCGGCGTTCATATTTTCGTTGCGGCGAGGGTACAATAAATTTTTATATTCCTTTTTATTACCATTAATTACCGTGGAATAAAAAAATGGTTACTGTATGTAAATAAAAAAAAACAATATGTAGTTAAAATTACGGGTATATATTTGTTAGTAAACAGACGTGTATAGCTGATTTATGAACAGTAGTAATGGGCAAAAATCTTCACTAAACTTCCGAATGTTTAAAATTTTCACGGAAAATTATTTTTAAAAGCATATTATGCTGGTTTTGGCATTTTTATTCCAGTACCACATATGTTTTGTATGTTTGTAGTTAAATTGTGACGCAAAGATTAGGTTAGGTAATCGAAAATGCAAATAATCGACGTTTTTCCCCGATTCTCGATTCTCGATTAATTTCACAGAATCGATGGGTATCGGGGTATCGAAGAATCGAATTTCCCATCCCTAATTTTTACAAATGATCACAATGTTGGTTAGGTTACTATTTTGTAAGTTTGATTTTCAATATTTTAATTTAGTTCAATGTTTTTTACAAACAAATTTTTTACATATGTTTAGTGTGCTCGTGACTTTTTAGAACATAGGAAGTGGTTCTTATGAAAGAAAGATAGATGCGCGATGCTGAGGTGTTTAATAGATTGACAAAATTTTATTTCATTCTGTGGTAGAGATAGAAAGAGACACACGGCCCAGTACGGTGGGAAAACTCTCTGACTGGGGAATCACAAAGTAGTAAATATAAGAAAAGTATTTCTAGCCAATATAAAGGCAGCTTTATTGGGGAAGTCCCCAGGTGATACTTTTATTTTTTTTGTACTGTGCTTTATCTGGCCAGTCATGACTCCGATGATGCCACATTAAGGTTGTGCTGGTTAGTAACTCACTATTTTAACATTTTAATGTGAGTGAGAGACGAATTTCGTTGACCATGGTCGTCGACAGGAGCCCATGACGGGGTAGTAGTGAACTTTCGCGTCGTCCCGAGGATAGTAAGTTTTGCTTGGTCCTACCGTGCGTTCAGAAGTGACCATGGGACATTTACAACCAACATAGAATTAATATTGAGCAGAACATTGTCGTCTGCATAACCTCAGACTCTTCCTGTGCCAAGCGATGAGTTGCCATGAACTAACTGCGTTGAATTCGTGCGAACTGCAGGAAAAATATTTTTAGTAAAGAAAAAAATATATATATAATATTAAGCTATAAACTCTTATTCGAATAATAACTGCAAATTCATTAATAATTCTCAAAACTTTCATCTCAGTTAACAGTCTCAGTTAAATGTATGCAAGACCCTATAATTCTGCAAGTGTTTTATATATGTGCCGTCCTGGCTGTAGCTAACCTGTGATGTCTGGATTGTCACACGTTAAAATAAAAGCTAAAATTGGAACTGCTCACAAAAGTTTGAGTGTGAGTGTAATTGTAAGTGTGAGTGTACGTAAGTGTGTGTGTATGAGCTTTGAATATATATATGTATGTATATATATATATATATATATATATTAGGGTTGTGCGAATGTTCGGTATACCGATACCGAAATTTTGCTACTTTCATTTTCGATTTCGGTAAGAATTTCATTTGTCGAAGTTCGTTTTTAGCGAAATATTTCGAGCCAAACGAAAGTTCAATAGCTTACCGAAGTTCGTTTGTTCTAGTTGAAAAAGAACTCGCAATTTAATAAAAATGTACAGTAGAATACCTGTACAATAACGTACCTTATTATAAAGTATATTTCACTTAACAAATTTTTTTTTAGTCCCCGCCAAAAATCGTATCTTCGCCATGCAAAACGGTTTCAGTTTAAAGTATCATATTTTCACTATAACGTATAAATTCTACTAGTAGCGTGACATTACTACACCAAAATTTACTTAAACTGGTAAATAAATTTCCAGCTAAATGATTAATGTAGTAGAACAAAGATACACAAATACCACCGCAACGTATTTTCTAACCTCTAAATTCTCAAAACAAAGTTAACAAACAGTTGCGCGCACAACCATAGATTATACCGTACGTACTATAAGACGTGAGCAACACAACACCACTCGATACATCGAAAGACGGAGGTTTGAGAAAAGTATTAATTATTTAGACAAAAGTGTTACGCTACGCTAAAAATACTGTTTGATGTCTGTGCCGGGATTGTTTATTGTTATTGTTGAGTTTATTTTCAGGTTACGTTATTTAGACACCGCATTGTATTTGTGCTACAATATGAATGATCCTGGAGATAAAAAGAAACAAAAGCAATTCACGCTTAAGGAAAAAGTGGATATACTCAGAGAACTAGACAAGGGGAAAAAAGCAAGTCGCAGTTGCGAATACATATGGCATTGCGGCTCTCCTATAGCTATTTTTTTTATATATTTTTTTCTCTTTGTAAAGATATGTATGCATGTTTCAGTACTAAGTACAAAAACTTGAGGTACCTGTAAGTACTTAGCACTGAGATTCTACTGTAATGTCTTTATATGATTTGCTTGTTATTACTAATAATGTAATAACATATGCAAATCATATAAAGACATTAATTAGAAAAAAGATTTCCATTAAGATTAATTTACGTGGTGATGAAAAAAACTCACGTTAATGAAAATACGGTAAAATCATAATTTGAACAAACATGGCAGATAAAGTAAACAAACAACCGTGATTACAGTAGGCCTAGGTATCAAAACAAAATCATGCAATATTTGAAAAATTACCCGATTCATTTGCTTTCAAACATGCAGCTTGGGAACTTCACCGCTGCAGTGCGCTGCCGTAACGTCCTGTATCGTCTTAGTTGTTATTTACACGTTAGAGCACAGCACTGTCGCCCGCTGTCATTCCCCGCACCCCCCATATATCATTCACTGCTGCAGCTCAACGTCGTTCAACGGGAGGGGGAAGGGGTGTTTGAAGTGTTCGGCACTTGTCCGCTAGGGACCACCACAAGTCGATGCCCTAGAGATGGTGGCGATTGCGGCGGTGAATTAACCAACTACCTCAAACCGTACTACAAATTTTAACCTGGGCTGGCGACTTCTATACAGTATATATATTCAAAGGTATGAGTGAGTGTAGGTAAGTGTGTGTGAGAGAGTATAAGTGTGTGAGTGAGTGAGTGTGTGTCTATATATATATTATTGCTGGCTCCTGAAACGTGCAGAGATGGTGCGAGCCGAGTGAAATGCCAGTGTCTCGCACCTGGGTCTGCCCCTCCAGGGCCACCTCCTTGTGGGCGCTGATGATGCCCTCAGCATGCAGCATGAGGTGCTCCCCGCGCTGCTCCGGGCTCAAGGTCGCAGAGTCCTCCAGGAACTGCTTCAGGGGCCCGTCCTCCAGCTCGATCCTGCCCACCACCCACCACTCAGTCTCTCCACACCAGTGCTTCTCCCACTATTCAAAAATCCTACAAATAGTTGGACGGTCTCCGGGTAAACGGTAACAAGTCACATTTTGGTGATTTTTAGTTTATTCCAGCAATAAACTCTTAAGTATACTTAGAATATGTAATGCATTTTTATTTTTTAATCATTGGCAACTATGTTGGTAAATATGTTGGTAAATAAAAGAATAATGCAAGAAAAATTTAAGTATTTAAATTCAATTTTTATCTAAGAGTTTTTTTGTTTCTCCTGCAAAAAGTGAATTCTTGACTTGTTACCTTTTACCCGGAGACAGTCCAGTTGTAGGCGCACAAAACAAAAATTTTTGAGAAATCAACTCTAATATTAAGTTTGTGAGTGAGAGTGTATGTTTCTTACTCAATCACGCCCGAACCGCTGAACGCATCTGGATTGAGATTTGGCATACAGCTAGCTCATAACATGGATTAACACATAAGTCACATAATATTACTATGAAATTTCATCCCTAACAAAGTGAAAAAGGGGTAAATTCATTTTTATAAAAGTAAATCATAGGTCACAGACATACAAATAGTGAGTGCGTGTCATTTCTCTATGTCCGCCACACGATCATACACATAGTAAGGTCTGGCAACTTCATATTCTTCTGCTTGGTGAGACCCGTCCGCTTATTCATAATAATAAAACAGAATTAAATATGTAGCGCAAAGGCAGCATTAGAGGAGTAACAAAACTAGTAGTGGAACGTTAGTTTCTAAATTTTTTCAATTAAAACACTTCCCTAGAGTTAAAAAAAAAAGGTAATTTGCTGAGTCAGTCATTTGCTGTGTACTGAAAATTTCCTTTACAAAACATAATCATGACATATTATGTTATAATAATTAAAACCTAACAGATATATACTAATGGTCAACCCAAGGCTTATTTACAAACAGTACATGGAGACTAGAGCTCAGAGATGCATCAACAAAAAGACGTATGTAGTAATGAAATGGTGTAAATGGAGTTGACTATTCATTTTTTACATATATATCTTCCAAGGCGCAAACTTTGAGAACCGCTGCTCTACACTAACCACCGTTAAGGGCTCCGCCTACCTGATCATGTAAACTGTGTGCACAGCTTCAGTAAAAACCATTAGATTTACAAACTGATCCAGATATCTTGGTGGTGTCATTTACGAAAAACATTCAAGAATACGCCGAGAGTTTTCGTTAATTGTTTTAACATTGTAATTTTATAAGAGAGAAAATAGCTAAAATGTGTTTTTTTTCCGGAATAATTTTTATGAATGAATCACCTACTACAGATTCTTGAAAGAACTCAAGGTACTTGTATAACAGCTTTATCTTAATTTCTAAGCCATATAATGTCATGATTATTACTCAAATTTCACGACGAGAAGTCTACACGCCAGTTCAGAGCCTTGCATTTACAGGAGATACTGTACTCACAAAACACAAATACACCCATGACTAAGCAGCCCCCCCCCCCCCCCCCCCCTAACAGTTTCAGCACTAACAAATTATCCAGTAATTAATATGCCAGGCTGAAATTTTTACCATTTTCTTTTATTTATTACTTTTTATTGTTATAAAATATATTTTTAATCCTGCATATTATGACTGCTGATGCAAAAACTCGTATGATGAAATTGGTAGGTTTTCAGGAAGTTGAGGAAAAAAAAAAGTAGCAATCCTTTTAATTTAATGCAGAAAACTTTTGTCGAAAATCACCGAAAAAGGTTCTGCATATGGAGGAACAATATTAGTATTTTAAGACTAGAACAGTTAATAAATTGTACTGTTCAATCACATTTTACAAAATACATATCAGCATAGTCTGCAAAAATGTGCAATTCGAACAAATGCTGTATTCATGATAAAGCAACTGTCCGTATCACATAACAAAATATTCATGAAAATGTTAGTAAAATAGAACTAAATTTTTGGACAAAGGCAGCATTAGAGGAGTAACAAAACTAGTAGTGGAATGGTAGTTTCTCAATTCTTTCAATTTTAACACCTCCCGATAGTTTAAAAAAAAAGTAATTTGCTGAGTCAGTCATTTGCTGTGTACTGAAAATTTATTTTACATAACATAATCATGACATATTATGTGCATGTCTTTCAAAACTTTCTATGCAAACTTGAGAACAATTAGTTCTAAACTCATTCTCAATGTAATATCTAGGTAAATAGTGCTTGCAATGCAAACTCTAAATAACTCTGCAGTTATGGTGAGCACAACACGCAAACAAAGGAAATGACCCAGTTGCTAACCAGATTAAAAGCCGACCCACTTTTACAGGTGTGGCCACCGCTTAAAAGGTTTCAGCTAAATATGCTTACTGACTACGAAGCTTCAAATGTGTTTTCACGAGATGCTGTAGCAACAATGGCCAGTCGCTAAAAGAAAAAAAAAACTTTTAAAATCAATTTTCTGAATTTCAAGACCTTTTTAAGACCATCAAATAAATTTTTCTTAAAACTTCCTCTATATCTGTCAATGATTTTTTTTTATACATATTGCTATGACTGGATTCCTAAAGGATAGCCGAATTAATTAGTACAGTTTTGTTTTATTACTAACGTCTACACAATCAATTTAATTACTGCACTCAAGCAGATCTCTGTCCACAACAATTAAGTCTTACGCTGATCAACGAAACATTAAAACTTTCCACTGGAGCTTGGCTCGACAGTGGCTCGCTCTTCTGTCCTCCTCCGTCCGCTTCCTTCGCACACTCGCACACACTGCGCCGCAGTACAGTCCCCGACTACCGCTTGCCAAGGCCTCCCGATAGGTCCGGCTCGCTCAGCAAGGGCCACTTGCCCTCTTCACCTCTCGCTGATCGCACGGGCACCGCCGGTATCGCTCCCCAAAGGGAGGGGGGGGGGGGGAGACTCTCAGATCCCAGGGCCCGACTGACGACCCCATGCACTCACGTGTTGGTGTTGTTCCCGACGCTGTGTACGAGCGCGATGCTGCCGCAGGCGTTGCTGATCACCTGCTTCAGGAAGTACACCTTCTCCGACACCTCCTGGCCCCGCTCCAGGATCTCCTTCTCCTGGGAGGCCGCGTACTCCTGGTACTGCAGCAACCAGCCGAGCAACCCGTCAGGCCCCTCCGTGCCTCGTCCACATATCACACATCCTGCGTTATCAGGTTGCAACTAGGCACATACCAATTACATCCTCAAATACAGTAAAAGTGTAGTAAATTCATAAAATCAACACTGACCATTTCCAAGTTTTATAACTGCCCCTGCCCCCCCCCCCCCCCCCTTTCCAAAATATGTTTAGTACTTTAGTATGTAACTATGCTAACAAAATTACCTACTACACAAGTTATTCTGGAAACTTAAGTTTCTGAAATCAACATTTAAAATTTTTGAATGATTCAACATCTTTCAGTTTTGCACATTTTATTATTGACCATTTGGATTTGAGTAGTAGATACCTAGTACGCTTTTTGATTCAAATCCAATATTTGGTATAGGACCCGCAACTAATTTTTAACATTTCATGTTATTTTATCTATTGTCACATTACAATAATTAGTAAAACTGCAATTTTGCTTAAAAGATGGCTTCACTTAATTTTTCACACCTTCTTAAGTGTTTGTTGCCTATCTATTACATTGTAATTATTAGGAGTGCATGAGTAGCATATTTTAATGTTGAGTCGAATTGAGTCAAGTATTTTCAAGACAGGATCTAGTGGTCAGATTTTTTTTTTCATTTACCTTTTAAGATAAAATAACAGAAAATAGTGACAAAAAGTACACAAGGCACACAGTCCTCATGATTGTTTTTTTAATCACATCATAGTGCTAGCTGTTTAATAGACTATGGTCCCTACCTCTAGTATTTATATTTATAATGTTATAGGACTGTATATTTCGATGTAAGTTACCTACCTAAGGCTCCGTCTCAATCGCAGAGTTTGTTATTTCATTTTCTTCTAGTTACTTATGTTTCAGGGCTTTTCGTACAAGTTTATTTCAAAAACTCTTGTATTTTATATTTTGTTGCAAATTTTCTCAAAAGATGTTTACTACATACATATTATTATCTGATTGCAGTAAAAATTCAAGCAAGTGTTCCAAATCATGGAACCTTGTGTGACCTTTCTACAGCTCAATAAATATAGTTAAATATCTGATGAGATCATTTGTTATCCAACAACAAATGCAAGAGGGTATAGGAATAAATATACCTAAAAAGCCCTGGAATATTAGTAGTGATAAGAAAATTAAATAAACTCGATTGTGAGACAGAGCCTTAACAGGGTAATAGCCTAATTATTTTGCTTCTAATATTTTTATTTAGCAGATGGTTTTAAATAAATTTACTTCTTTAGTTCTAGGTGCTGACTGGCAGCGGAGTGAGTGGTCAGTGTAGCCACTCACCGCCACGGGCGCTTGCGTCCCTGGCCACTAAATCCAGCCCTGGTTACACGAGTCCAAGTGCCCAACCCCCCCGCATGGTAGACTATTCATGCAGACCATCCTCTTGTATCCTGTATTCTCCTACACTTAATGCATGCAAATTTGCACTCCGTATGACAGTGCCCAGGGTTTCCCGTTGTGTCTGTGCAGGTTTCACTTGGGCCCAACCTATCTCTAGTTATAGCCTAGATTTAAGAGTGAGAGTCATGGCGCCAATCGTTGCCATAGCTGGCCAATCCCCTCCTAGCACACGATACATGCGACCCTCTCCCTGCATGGCTAATCCCAGCATGAATAGGCGTATAGACTTCGGCCTGAGACGCACCTAGATCCCTCCCCTAACCCGGACCCCTCCCAAATACACTTAGTTTTAGTTAGGTTAGGAAGGGAAAAAAAAACATTACATAACCACATTTAATTGTTTATGAAAAGTTTTTTTCCTACTAAACAAGTCCTTATATAATAGATTAAATGAACTTAAAGGCAAATTTTTATGTACTTACGGTTTACAGTTTTTTAACATACATTTGTATGTAGCCTCAGTATTAAAACTCTTTACTTGTAGTACATATTCTTAAATCAAAATAAGGTTATTTTCAAAACTGTGAAAAACAAAGGTTTATAAAGTTTTTTTGGAAAACCCAAATTTATTGATTTAATGAATAATAATATATCACAAATAAAGAGTTTTAAGACAAAGGCTATATACAAATGGATAATCCAAAACTGCAAATCATGTTTAATGCTTTTAGTACATGCTAGGACTGACAAAAATTAGCAAGTTGAAAAATTTCCCAGACTCTATTTAAAAATAATGTACACATTTTGTAATTTTCTGAAATAAATAAAGGCAATCCAGCCTCAACCAACCCTATAGCTGTACTAGTTCACAAAACACCTTGCACACGTCATTTTACAGAATGTATCAACTAGTATTTGCAATAAAATACCACCTGGAAAAAAAAAAAGTGATCAAAGCAGGGTTGTGGCTTAAACCACGGTTAAAACCAAGTGGTTTTCATTTTAAAAAAAGTTTTGAATAATGTATTTTATAATAGAAAATATTAATTTTTTTCATGAAAGGTCTAAGTCTAATTCCACTCTAATAACAACAAAAGTTTGCACATTAATGTTGCTTGTGATTTACAGGAACAAAAAAAAAATCATACACTAATCAAGATTTTATCATTTAAATTATCTGAATAAGTTGTAATACTTATTGTGGAAAATCCCTGACTGTACTGTAAATCCCCATTCCGTGGGAAACGTCCATTCTATGGAGAATTCTCTTTCCTGTGGGGAAATACCCTTTCTGTGGTCAAGTCCTAGTCAGATGTGCAGATTTGCTGGACTTCAGTTCTTTGACTTTTTCTGGTTAAACACGAGCGGCAGAAATCGGGATGATGTATATATGGCTTTCATTTGAACATGCCGAGAACCAAAATAATAAACGTAATAATTTTTTTTAAACAAAAAAAAAAATGTTTTTTTCCCAACCCTGTTTCAAAGCGAGTGATGGCATACAAGAGCACGACACTTCCCCCCTGAAACGACCATCGCCGAGGATGCTCCACGACTTGGACACGTACCTTCTCGTGCCACGGGAACAGCAGGATCACCGACAGCACCGGCCGGGGGATGGTGGCCAGGACGTCCTCGTCCAGCCCGTACACGTCCACCAGCTCGTACTTCGGCGGCACCCCCAGGTTGTGGAGGAACTGGGGAGAACACCGGAGGTCCACGTTCATCGCAGACGCTGCTTCCGTCCAGTTTCTGCGAGGACTCCAGCTTGGTTCCCCATCTCCAACTCTAACGACGTACTTGTCGGTCGAGATCGGAGTCGCCAAAGAATTGAAGGGGCAAAGTGGATGAAGGTGTTATGTTACAAAACTATTGTTTTGAGAAAAAGGCTCCGAAAGTAATTTGTTTGCTACTTGCCTGTGTGTACATAGCACCTTTATCAACTCGTAACTATGTTTTTTTTTAAGTTAGAGAGAAGGTGTCTTAACCATTGCTTAGAATACATCATAACACCTTCATCCCTGGACTTAGTGCAATTTTTCAAAAAAATTATCACTTCTATTACTTGTACCAAGTTACATGCAATCTTTTTTTTTTTCCTTTAAATACGGGTGGATGAACGTCCCGCCAGGCCGCCGGGAACATACAGAGTGGACTACATCCAAGAGCTGTTCCGAAGGTAAGACGACGTGGATGGCGCGCTGCCCACCCCCTAAACCTCCCGTCCATCTCTAACCCTGACCCATCAATTAATCTTGCAAAAACATGGGCATAAATCCGTAGGCGGGGGTTGCCTGCCTCCCTACCCCCTTAAAATTAACAAGCCCCTCAATGATGGTCCCACTTGGGCTTGCAAAATTGTGACTCTGAAAATAGGTTGATAATTTTGTAAATTTCACGAAAAACTTTCTGTATATTTTCAAGTTTTCTGTTTATTGCATGCATTTGGCCAAAATTTTGACCTAGTGCCTTTCGGCCTAGTGCCTTTCGACCTTGTGCCTGTCGGCCTACTGCCACGGCCCCGCTATGGGCAGTGTACGACATAAGTGCACCATATCCATAGATTACTTGTTTAGTTAAAACCTGCACTCAATACTCTTTTTAGCCATGCAGGCCCCTTGCGAATCCTACAGATTTGCACCCCTGATGCCAGATTAACACACAAACATTAAACACACACTTATTGAAACATATTTCAACCAAAAATAACATGTACAAATAGCCATAAAACCTTTTCCAGCACAATATGAAGTTTGTACTGATATCATCTCCATCATTGCTATGCAAACAATGCTAATGAAATGTAATATAAAAACACTATATTTAATCAAACTTTGAAACAATATTATTACTGATTGTGAGCAGCAGAATGACAAACATTTCATCATTCTTAAAAATCTTTCAATTTACACACAGTTAACTCGCTGATATTTATCTTACCGAACTAATGGGTTTTATACTACACATAAATTAAGGATTAAAAAATATTGGTTTCAAGACTTTCTATAAACACACTAGTAGTATGAAAAATTAATGATCCCTTTTGGTAACTAACATTTGGTCTATTACCCTTGTTTTTTTAGATTCCCCCCCCCCCCCCCCTGTCTATGGGAAACCTGTTCAGGGTATCCACACAAAACTGTAATAAAATTTCCCTGACTTTTCCACTATGACAAAAATTTCAAATTTTCATTATTACTTCTTTCTAAAATAATTTACATATTTTGTAATTTCCTGAAAGAAATAACAAAGATACAGCCTTCACCAATCCCATAGCTGGCCTGAATCATATAACAAATATTAAAATGCAAACAGAACTTAGCACAAGGCATTTTATAGTGCATATGACCATGGACAAACACCACCGAGAAAAAAAAATTCTTTCACAGATCGGAGCCCAAAATTTCCCCCCTCAAATTACTAAAACAAGGGAATTTCTATGACTTTTCAGGTTTTATTTAAAGCACATTCCCTGACTTTTCCTGACCTATTCCAACTTTCCTGACTTTTCAGAATGTGCACACCTTCATATTTTCAAAATTTAAAAAAATATAATTTCAAGGACCAAGCTGATAACATTGATGTAAGTTAAGATTAGGAGTGTTTTTTTTTGGTTAAAATCAGTGGTATAAGGTATTAAAGACATGTGCCAACAAAAAGGTTAAAAAATATGTTTTTTAAAAATTAAAATTTTATTAGCAAATACGTAAGACAGTCCCAAAATTATTTCAGAATATTCTGAACTTTATCTAATAAACATGTGTGTAGTAAGAACAATGACACCAATTTCAATGCAAAAATACTTTATCACCGGCACCATCACCATCATCATGAACAGTTTCCAGTCTGTGGCCAGGTCAGCCAAGTAAAATGCCTCCAGCTTCCTCTGTCCTTCAAACATGACTCATTCTCCACTTTATTCCAGTCTTCTCCTCTCTCCTGCACTCCTTTAACCATCTGCTCTTCCCGTCTCCTTGGGGTCTTCTTTCTCTGTACTTCAACGCCATCATTTTCCTAGGCAGCCTCTCTTCTCCCATTCTCTGGACATGGCCATACCATCTCATTCTCGCTTTTTCAATTATGTTATTGCAGTCCAGTACTCCTGCTCTTGCTTGCACTATCTCATTCCCGATTTGTCTCACCTCGTAACTGACTACATCATACTCAAGAACTTCATTCCTATTGCTCTTATCTGCAGTCCAAGTCTCTGCTCCATAAGTGACTATGGGCACAAAGTAGGTATTGTACAACACTCCTTTGCACACACACCTGTAGAATGCACCCCCTTGTTATCCTCACCTTATAATTTCCTCCTTGTTTTTGTCCCCTCCGTCCAATACACTTCCTAGATACTGAAGGTTTCTACCTGTTTTAACGTAACACCATCTAATTCAATGCATCTTCTAACGTATTTTTTCTTTCTCGTCATGCCCATTATTTCAATATTTTTAGTGCTGAACCTCATACCACATTTCCTCAATTCCTCACTCCATGCCTTTAACTGTTCTTCCTTTTCTCCCCAAATCATCAGCCTTTATTTTTCCTTCTTCAATCATATCTTACAATCTCTTCAATATTCTCTCCATAACTGTAATAAATAGCAATGGTGACAATGCACTACCCTGCTTCAAACTGTTGGCTTGTTTAAACCACTTCGTCATCTCTCTTCCAGTTCTCACACTGCTACTCTGTTTCCCTTATACATTCTCTTCACTCTACTTATTAACTCTTTCTTAATCCCAGCTTCTTCCATAGCCCACCAAACACATTTCCACATCCAGGAGTATCATTACCAGATCTTTCCCAAATTCGTATCTTCTATCCCTCAGTTGTCGTATGGCAAAAATCAGATCTATGGTGGACCTCCCTTCTCTAAGCCCATGCTGCTCCTCATGCCATTTGCCTGCCATGGCCTTCCTTAAATTATTTTTCAAGATCTTCTCATACACCATTGCACAGTGGCACATCAAAGTGATTCACATATAATTCTCACATCTTTTCCTGTCTCCTTTCTTAAAACACTGCCACTATTATCCCTTTACGCCAGCACCCTGGCATGCATTGTTCTCTTCTACTGCTACTTCTGCTGCTTTTGACTCATGCCAGTAATAGTGGGAGCTGCATTTCCTCCACTGAGGGCATAACACCCTCCTACAGGGTCTCCGCCCGAGGCCACTGGATCCTCTAGGGAGTCAGGTGTTGAGTCGCTGGCTGTACGGTCTACTCCTTTATCGTAGCGGGTAACCCCAGCCAGACAAATAATAAATATTCAAGATCTTTATAAGGTTAAAAGCTATTAAGAGCTTCTCAAAGCCTCAAAATAACACAAAACACTGAAGAATCTAGATCTTACAAAGAACATTAAGAAACCTGAAATTGTATTCCAGCTAGGGTTGCGACAAACTTGGAATTTCGAACTTTCCACGACATTTCCAAGACATCCAGATTCTAAAGAGACAGTTCATGGTTGCTAGCAAAAGCACAAACAGAATTCCCAGACTTTCCCGTATCTGCCGTAATTTTTCCAAAACACATTATGTAACTGTATTAATTAAAAACAGTTAGTTTAAGTTTTTGTATTACTAAAAAAGAATACCAAAATTTAATTATGAAATTAAAGCATTTTTAACATGCTTATATTAGCTTCACTTGAAACTAACACAAATCTTGGAAGTCTATTTTAACCTACTTCTAACAGTTATATCAATTTGAAACTTAACAAGTATTTATAATCTGGATGACAATACAATAAAATGGTACCGTCAAACTGATCTGATAATGAAGCCAGGATGTGGATAATGGAACGCCACCAACATTTTTCAGCGTTAACAGATGAATAAGGTTTTTTTTTTTTTTTTAAACAGTAATTATTTACTTAATACATTCTCCATTGCAAATATGTTTGAACAGAAACAAAAAGTCTGGATTTTACAGAACAAGTGATGTTCCTTACGACATTATTACAGACTAAATTCAGTCACACTCTTAATATTCAGCATTTTAGGAAATATAGTAAAGTACATCTCTGCTCAAGTACACAACGCAACTGCATATTGACAGGGGAAAGAACAAATACATGCGCAATAGGCAGCTGGTGGAAAGACGATGGTAAATGTTATTGACGGGCAGAATCAATGGAAAATAATTCATTTTAAATTAAGTTTTTAAACTGTACTTTTAGAAGAGTTAACATTGTTAAAATGTGTTTTCAAAGAAATTTTTAGGCATAATCAACCGGTACAGTTTCTTGAAAGCACTTAAAGGGGCTTGCATTACATATTTAACTTCATTTGTATGCCATATAATGTTACGGTCACCGCTCAAATTTCACAGTTATCCTGTGACGACGAGAAGACTGTGTCCCAGTTCACAGCCTTGCGCTTAGAAGTGATACCGCGCCTGAAGCACCAGCCAGCATCATGCTACATCACACCTTATTAACACACACACACACACCCAGACTAGACAGGGCCTCTTTAAGAGTTTGTGGTATGCAGTGGTGTGTTAATTTTAGGGATAAATATCTACAGTTACAGCTTCTGATAAATAAGTTTGGTTAGGTTAGTTCAGCCACATTAATAATATGTATGTATGTATGTATGTGTGTGTATATCTTATATATAAAATTATCGTGTCACAGTGTTAGTTATCATACTCCTCCGAAACGGATTGACCGATTTTTATCAAATTTTGTATGCATATTCAGTAGGTCTGAGAATCGGCTACTATCTATTTTTCATACCCCTAAGTGATAAGGGTTGTCCACCCCAAACATTTTTTTTTTTTAATTTTTGGACAACATTTTTTATTTTATTTTTTTTATAATGTGGCATTAAAAAATACATACAATCCTAAATTTTCACCCTTCTATCACCAACCCCTAATTTATAATAGAATTTTATATTTTTCAACCCCAGTTGATAGCTGATCAATTAACACTTGATCAACCTTCCCCGCCTACAGCGAGCTCATTACCTGGATTAACACATAGACAACATATTAATATGAAATTCCATCCCTAAGGGAGTGAAAAAGTGATAATTTCATTTTATAACAGAAAAAATCATAGGTCATAGACATACAAATAGTGAGTGAGTGACATTTCTTTATGTCTGCCACACGATCATACACATAGTAAGGTCTGGCAAATTCATATTTTTCTCCTTGGTGAGACCAGCCCGCTTAGTGGAGCTCGCAGCGACTAGCAAAATAAAGGCGCTCATACAGTTTTGTTCTTAACTTCGTCAATAGATAGAGTTAGTTGCCTTGAATTTTAAACGCACCATCGTTTGATGCGTTTGTCATGTCTTTAATTTTTGTTTGTTTGTGCCGTATGCGTTCCTATACCATTCATATAATTGCGATTAAATTTTGGTGAGTTGTTATGCGCATGCCCGTGAAGGTTTCTCAGATGGTATAACTATTTTGCAATAGTTGGAGCACAAATCGTTTCAAAAAATGTGTTTATTTCATATTATATAGCGGCACTTCGTCTGTTTTTGTTGTATAAGTGCGCATGCATGACACAATTTATTTAAATATAAAAGAGAGTCAGAGATAGAGTGATATATATAGAGTGAGATAGAGAGAGACAGAGAGATAAGTTGAGATAGAGCGAGGTATAGAGAATGAAATGGGTTAGATAAAGAGATATATAGATGTATAGAGCTATAAAGAGATTTATATATAGAAGAGATAGAGATAGCAGGGTTCATACACAAATTGAAAAAAAAAATCAAGGACAATTCCAGGACATTTCACAGATTTTCAAACATAACAATTGTTATTTGATACTGTGTTGTAATCGATAAAATGGCAAGCACTTAATTCAAAGATAAACACTAATAATAATAAAAATGCTGTTTTTCAATATTTTTCCAGGATTCTAAACTACAACAAAACAATTATTACCTTTTTTAACAGTTTTTAGACAGTTTTTCAATCTCTTCACTTAACTTTGCAACTTCGGCTGCCGATTCACATGATTTTTTCCTGTATGCGTTGGACTTTGAAAGAAGAGTGAAATCATTTCTTTTCTCAGGAAGAAATGCCAGTCAATCAGCTTCTTTATTCATTGAATCAATTGATTTCTCAATCTGCAGCTTCTTATTCTTCAGTTCTTGGACAGTTTCTAACATGTGTGATCTCTTTCTACTACTTTCCTCTCTAGATGTTTGTTTCTTCTGTTCATCCAAGAAGTGCTGATAGCGCATTCTTGATGATCTAGCACAGTTCTTTACTGAAAATAACATCACTTACTTTTTTATCTTTAAATTCATCGTACCCAATCATCATTGCTACTAGAGTTTTTTCTGGTAAATTTTCCACAAGCATTTCTCTGTTGACAGAGAAACCACATTCTACAGATGCTTGGTCATGAGACAGAGTCAAAATAAGTTTAAATACTTTCCACAAATCTGCATACTGTTTGTTGTCCAGGAATTATTTACAAAAAAAAAAGAATCTAACCTTTGAGTATTTCTATCAAAGTTTGTAAACTGTGACGGATCTGGTGACACTTCTCTGAGGAACAACTTGAACTGTAGTAAAGTTGCATCACACACACCTGTACTGATCAGTTTTCTATTTTCAATCTGCTGAAGCAACCTTTTAAATGTTTCAGTGGTTTCAGTTTCATTGCATAGTAGAGTTCTAGGGTCAAGACACCTACCTGGATAATCTCACTACAGGATATTTCAATGGATTTTTATCTAGAATTATTTTAACCAATACTTTCAATAACTGTAGACATTCAGATTTGAACACTAAAACATCCTTGTCTGTGACTCTTTTGTGTAACACACATAATCAGTTGTTTTCTTGTTGCAAAACCAGTTTCGACACTCTTCGTAAACACTGTGTTATCCTTGCTATTAGGATCAAGTGCACACAAATCTACATAAATGTTTGCCTTATCCAAAATTTCCTTCTTTATGAACAATTCTATTGTGTCAGAAGCTTGGAAAGGAATCATGGGAGAATCAGTCTGGTAGCACTTGAGGTATGGACAGTATGGTTGTATCTGACTTCCAATAAAGGAAAAGAAAGACAATTTGGCAACCATCAGTGGATCTTTAGTAGCCTTCTGAACAGTCTAAAAATACTTGGTACACAGAGCAGATTTTGGTTTACCTTTGTAAGAATCGACAAATGCTGTAACTTGTGGCCAAATAGCAATAGCCCGTTCTGAAACAACAACATCCTCCACCCAAAGAAAATATCAACTTGAAAGCTTTGCAGCTATAAATATATTTTTATGATTCGTGATAAGAAGGAAACTGATTTTTTTTGCTAAGAGTATTAATGACAAATTAATATAAAAGTTAGAATTATTTACAGATCTGACTATAAGTAAAAATAATTTCCTCATTTTAATGGATTTAAAAATGTTTTTACTAGTATCTCTGTATTAATATATAATGTTCATATTAATTTTGATCATTAACTTTGGGAATCCACAAAAAAATCACATTGGTTAAAACACTGAAATGAAAAAAACAGCTTTAAAGTGCAAGTTCGTGTATTACGCCTTTTTAGTTTATAGATGAACGTCTACTTCACGACATGTTAGCTATGAATTTATGTTTGTTTACAATACATGCTGCACGGACGGAGAATTTACTTCAGTTAAAGGAAACTTAAGTTATTTAATCAAGTGTTTTACTGAAACACAGAGTGTGCTAAATAAAATTTCAAGGATACCGATAAAATTTCCAGGACAATTTAAAATTATTTGCGAATTCCAGGACATTTCCAGTACTGGAAACAGTTTTTTGAAATTCCAGGTTTTCCAGGACGTGTATGAACCCTGGATAATGTGAGGTATATATGTAAATATGTAGATATAAAGAGACATGATAGAGAGATACATAGATATATAAAGATGTAGATAGAGATAAATATATGTTGAGAATGATGGATAGATGATTTGTATATGTGTAACTACTTCAAACATATTACAAAACAAAACTGAATGAGGCATTGCAATGCATGCCGAGCATTAGCTAGATAATGGAATCTGTTCAATTTAGTAATCTCTTATTTTTTAGCTTTTTTCTATAGTACTTTATAGTCTAGACTACATACAGACCACCAAATTTTCGATATATATAGGTAAATAACTATAAACTGGCAGAACAACGTCTGTCGGGATCAGAAAGATTTTGCACACTTGACATTCAAATTAAGAAGACCATTCCTAACTACATCTGATTTCGAAAAAGGTCCCCTTCACCCTGTGTTCAGCCCGGGCAATGCCGGGTACTGCAACTAGAAATTCCCTAGAAATAATTTATATGGCAAAACAACATTTGCCGGGTCAGCTAGTGTGTGTGTGTCTATATATATATGTGTGTGTGTGTGTGTATATATGTGTGTATGTGTGTGTATATATATATATATATATATATATATACATACACACACACACACAAATTACCCAATATTTTACTTATTAATTAGTTTGCCTGACGTAACCAACATTTTACTTTATTATTTTATGTATCCCAGATGCTGCAACAACAAATTTACCCATGATTAACTGTGCAGAGCATACTTTTCCAAGATAAACGTCAATGTTTATGAGGAAAACTAAGCAGTTAAAGGTTCTCCAAAAAAAAAGGCAGTTTTTATAGCATTTTAGTCTGATTTCACAGTATTTTACATTGCAGTAAAGTAAGGTGATTTAACCCCTATTTGAACATAACTTAAGTTAAGGGTTTATTTGGTTATATAAATAACATTACTAATATGCAAGTCAAATCATTAAAATATTTAAATTCTTATAAATTCTCATTTTTTTTCTTTCAAAACGGTAGGTTTTCAAATGTGCAGGATAGCAACAAAAAAGAAAAGTTGGTTATCCAAGGTCAGTTACATTATTAATAAGTAACATAATTTTTTAAGTATTAATGTTTGAAAAAAATTAATTAATTTAAGGGATAGAATTTTGTGTAACAAAAGTGAAATGATTATTTGGGTTACGCCAGAGACTTCAAAAATACTGTGAAATCATGAAAACTTATTAATTCTCACAAGGAATTTGTTTTAATATAACTAGATTACACAAAACTTGTTAAGATGCTCAAGGGCTTCAAAAGTGGTGTGAATTGTGTGGTTTAGCAAGGTAAAAAACAAATTAATATGATAGAAAAATATTTAAATCTCAGTGATTTACTTGTTAGCTATATCAAGTTTTGTAATTTTCATTCAATACTTTTCTTGTACTTAATGCCTTTTAACCACAATTACGTCATTGGACTAAATTGCCATCCCCAATATTGAGTCTTTCAGAATCCTGCAAGAATTAAAAACTATAAAATTGTCTACCAGAGAAGCACATTGAAAAATGCAAATAGAAATACAATTTTTTTTTTTACTTCCTGACATTTTTTTAACTATTCTCTAAACCAGCACTGCAATGCTTCAAGTATTTTACCGATAATTTACAGTTTCAATAATTGGTTAGGTTCTGTTTGCTTCATTAAAAATACTGTGAAACATATCAAGTATGTTTTAATGTAACATACCTCACCCAACAAAACTTTCTTTCTTCAAGAATCTGCAATACGTGTGAAAATTTAACATCTGAAACACACATTAATGAAATAAAACTATCACCATTTCTACGAAATATGAACAAACATTAAATAACCCACCTTCACGACAACTTACAACCGCTGACGATATGTGAACGTCTTGTTTCAAGTCTTCAATATGGCAGAAATCAGATCCTTTAAAAAATTGTTCTTAAAACTTATGAGTTAAATACGCTTGCAATTGGTCTTCGCTCGGTGGCAAGAAGTCTTCCTTTTTCCTTTACCTTACTCTCCCTTTCCATTCAACTTTCTCTGCAGGTCATTCGCAACTCCCCCACTTCCAATTCCTTCCCCTCAAACCCATTACACTCCCGCCCTGTCCCCATCAGGAATGGTTGCTTCCCTCTTTCCATTCGTCTCCACTCGTGGTCCCTCCCCCCTCCTGTGCAAACCTCTGTGTAATCTTCCTCCCAGCTTCTCCCAACCCCCCTCCACCTTGACCACTTGGAAAAGTCTCCACCCCTGCAGTGTGTCCGTCGTCGTCGCCGACCGTCAGCAATCATTCCTCATTGCGTATCCAGTTGTATTTTAAAACTAGCTGCCCGACCCGACTTCGCACGGCTATACTAATGGAAAAAAATTAATCCACATCTCCCATTTACAGTAATGGTAAATAAAAAAAAATTCAGTGAAAATTTATTACAATTCTGTATAATGTACCGGAGAGAAAATGAATAGCACCGATGGTTTCCCGACTCGTGCACGCAACGTACAACTGATGTACCCGTACTTCGCTACGGCAGTCTACAGGCAGATCACTCTTGCGCCGCTCATTATACATGCCCCTCCTTGTGGGTACGCCACTGCAGCGCGATGCCCGTTGCCATGGAGACGCAGAAGGCATGAACAATGCAAAATCCTGTTCTCATGCAGACAAAGTACCCACTGTTGCCTGGTTTTAACCACCCATGGGATCTAATTTTCGGAAAATGTCATCCTGCGTAACATAAGGAACATTACTGTGAAGTTTCAAGTCTGTAAAATATATATACTTGAAAAAAAAAAAGGGCAATAAAAAACAAATTAAACACAGAGAGAGGAAAAAAACAACAGTTTAGGTTTGCGATTTAAAGTGATAAAAAGTATTTAAATACTAATTGAACTCTTATGAGGGTACTGATTGCTTTGTTGTTAATATCATACGGGTGTTTTTTTCTTGTATGGTAAAATTAAGAACGATAAGGCATCTAGTGTGTGGAAACAATGTTAACAGGCAATAGGAAATAAACTTCTAGTGCCTGAGGCATTGTCGACACACACTTTGTACGTGTACTGCATGTTGTATATCTAACCCCCTCCAACGCATTTGATTCTAAATTGGACTTTTAGTAAGGATCCCTAATCTTATTGATAATACAGCCTATAGCCTTCCTCGATAAATGTACTATCCAACACTGAAAGAATTTTTCAAATCGGACCAGTGGTTTCCGAGATTAGCGCGTTCAAACAAACAAACAAACAAACTCTTCAGCTTTAAAATATTAGTATAGATAAAAGGCAATATTCCTACAGCGCGACTTTTCCGTTAAGTAATAATAATATTCCGAAAATACTTTCTTTGAACATTAGAGAAGAGACGTTCCTGTATTTTACCTGAAAACAAGTGTTTCTAAATCCCTACCGGCATCTGAAAATTCACAGTTTACAGCTTACATTACGATGCATGTGCATTGACACAACACTGGCAATTTTTTTTCTTCTTTTCCGTGTGGGTCTGTGTGTTTGTCCTGGAGAAATTTAGTAAACAGAGGTATTGTTTAGATAATCAAAGTAGTTGATTTGACGATTGCATTGCAATTATAAGGGAAATTTTAATGTTTTTATTTTCTGTTTGTTATTTTTGCAAATAACAAATTGCATTACGGGATATTTGTTTTTGACATTTGCATTTAAAATAGTATTTTGAGAGATTTAGTAACAAACGATTCCAATGGGAGCAAAAAATTTAAAATATTGAGAATGGTTGATAATGTTAGGTTAGCTACATTAAAAATACTTCAAAACATTGTAGACAGTTGGTTTGCTTTAGTTTAGCTACATTAAAAGTACTGTAAAATATTATTAATGGTTGCTTAGGAATTACCAATTTAATTAGTAGCTATACTGATCCAACCCACCGTCCATATTATTTTGAAGTATTTTTAATGTAGCTAACCTAACAATCAACAATGTTCACAATTTAACTAAAGTTCTCCAAATCATGCACAAACACAGACCCATACGAGAAAGAAAAAAATCGCAGCGACCATATCAATGCGTAGGTATTGTAATGTAAGAATGTAACCTATTAACTGCGATTTCTCAGAAACCAGCAGGAATATAGAAATGCTATTTTAAGGGTAAATCTAGTGTTTGAAAATTTTTTTTTTTTGGAATTTTACTATTACTTCACAGAAAATCTGTGCTGTAGGAATATTACATTGATTTTAAAAATATGTATAAAACTTTGAGGAACATTGTTCCTGGAAGAAACTGAAATGTGAAACATACCCAATTGTATTTTAACATGAAATATTAAAATAACGTAAGCGGTGTGATTTTAAACTGTACAATTACCGAAATATTGATTTTTAAAAAAATTATAAAGCTTTGATATAAATTGTATACACGATGAGGAACATTGTACCCGGAAGGAATTGTTCAGTGATAATATCCAATTGTATTTTAACTTGAAATATTAAAATAAAGTAACGCAAGGTATGTGTTTAAGTAAAATTGTACCATAACCAAAATATATTTGATTTCGAAAACATGAATTTAAAACTCCGATATAAATGTATGTGCAATAAGGAACAATTACCAACAGTCTGTGTGTCACCCTCTCTTGCCCTTCCTTATGAACTTCCTACTTCTACATAATAATGTCTCAGGTAATGAAATAATTCAATTATAGTTTTTCTGTGTTACTTATTGTTTGATGCATCCTTCTAAATTACCAAAACTTTTTGCAGGAGATATAAGAAAAATTAGTACTACTTTGAGAACTGAAACATTAAAAATATACTGTAAAAATGGTATTGTTTATGAATTCTCGCAAATGGAGTTCTTTATTTTTAATTATTATGAAGGGTTTTGTTTGAATTTAAAAAAATAATAATTATGGTTATTGAATTAAAAGTTCAGTACATATTAGCAGAAAATTACAGATCAACATATTTTTATAAAAACCTTAATATACAGACACACACACTTTTTTCTTCTTTTTACCACACGGCTTCCATGAACGGTAAATATTTACAATCGCGGTAGATGCCAAAAAAAAATGCTAAAAATCCGAAAATACTTTTATTCTATGCTCTTTCACTTCCTCTTTTCAAATCAACCGGCGGAGATAAGAAATTCCAAATACTTTAGGAGATATGGAATTTTTAAATTTTGAACATGTAGAGTAGCGGTATTTGCGAAAAATAATTCTAAAAATCTGAAATTACTTTTATTATATGCTCTTTCACTTCCTCTTTACATTAAAACTGGCGGAGATAAGAAATTCCAAATACTTTAGGAGATATTGAATTTTTAGATTTTCATCACAATACCTGTGAATTCAGGCGGCCACCATTGTTTCTTGTTTACGAGACGAGTATGATTTTTTTCCGCGTAGGTGAACCGACCATTGTTGCTTGTTTACGTTTATGATTTTTTATTTTCGCGACGTAGGTAGAACGACTACATCATTTTCTACTAATGGCAAAGGAATGTACCCGCCTCTAACATATCTGAGTTTTTAACGTTTCAAATTTTAATGTTTTATTTGTTGCGCAAGCAATAAGTAAAAAAATTACGTGAGTTCCTACCATTCATCCTTTGTCCCGGTTTGTTAGGTCAGGTCAGCTACATTATAAATACTTTAAAACTAAACAACCATTAAAATTAATTTATATTATTTTTAATGTCTGCTTAGTTTGAAAGTATTAATAATGTAACTGACCTGACCTAATCGACCATTTTAATTTATTAGGCATTCACGAACGGTAAATCAAGACGCACATAAAGTTCTGCCATTCCCGATTACACCCGAACCATTTACCTTCGGCCAACCTCGGTTTTATTTATTAATATTTATATTTCTCTGGTTATTTTAATGTAGCTATACTAACCTAACTAACTGTCCACAGTGTTTTAAAGTGTTTTAATGTAGCTAACCTAACATAACATAACTATAATAAAAGTATTTTCAGATTTTAATAGATACTCCTAAACAAGCAACAATGTAGTCGTTCACCTAAATCGCAGAAAAAAAAATCATACTCGTCTCGTAAACAAGAAACAATGGTGGCCGCCTGAATTCACAGGTATTGTGATGAAAATTTAAAAATTCAATATCTCCTAAAGTATTTGGAATTTCTTACCTCCGCCGGTTGATTTGAAAAGAGGAAGTGAAAGAGCACAGAATAAAAGTATTTTCAGATTTTTAGCATTTTTTTTGGAATCTACCGCGACTCTACATATGATGAAATTAAAAAATTTGATATCTCCTAAAGTATTTGGAATTTCTTACCTCCGCCGGTTGTTTTGAAAAGAGGAAGTGAAAGGGCACAGAATAAAAGTATTTTCAGATTTTTATCATTTTTTTTTGGCATCTACCGCGATTGTAAATATTTACCCCATGAACATAAGGCCTTCTCCGCTACCCAGTTTTTTTCATAATCAAGTTTGAATTCAAAAATGTTCTTTTGCAGGATAATCAAGCAACACTAATATCCCTATAAAACACCTTTTCCCCCAATATGTAACAACTTTAAACATTAATCCCCTAGTCTTCATTGCTTCAACTATTGATTCATTTTAATCCAATACAAAACGAAAAACCCTCTTTTGTGAGACATTCAAGCAAAATATTAATGCTAAAAAATTCCATGTTCAAATATTTTTTTTTAAATACCTACCTATCAACAGTTACCCTCCACAATTATCCTTATAGTGAACAATCACTAAGAGTTACAATATACTTAAAAGTGATAGTTTTTTGAATGAAGTTTACATTTCAATACCAGTAAGCAGTGCATGTGTACTTTTCAGCTGAAAAATGTAGGAATAAGATATGAAATCATTGAATTTTACCAATAATAACAAACTTGATGGATGGATGAAAAGATTTATAGTATGTTAACAGTGAGTCTAGTATTAGCATAAAAATAAATATGAATGAATGTTCAAGTTTTGAAGCAAAAATATTGGTTTTGATTTAAGTAGGAGCGAAATAACAAAATTTTAATATAACTGTAACAGAAAATAAAAGGAATGGTATATCTTCATAATAGACAATTGATTAAATAAGTATTCAAGTAGGTAGTAAGAAATTTACTGGATAAGTTCTGTGTGGTAATGAATGGAGAAGACATGAGAGAAATGACAATTCAAGTGTCTTTAAATAGAATTAATTCATGTTCCGGTGTAAAGATGAATGTGAGGCTGTAATTAGTTGTAATTTAATCACAAGGAGGGAAGTGTTTGTGTAAATAGATACTGAATATAATATTAGAATGACTCATATTTTTGGTGTAAAATTAATATTTATGAGAATATGGATAGTAAATGAATGATGCCATAAAACCAAGAAACAAAAGTGGTTTTTTAATGGATTTTAAATGTTTTAGATATGTGTATTTAGGTAATACAATACCATGATCAATATTACCTTCAATATCATGGTCTATACTAGAATAGTGGCTGTAGTATATAATATGGTACCCAAAAGTTAGTTTCATATAGAAACATATTTTGTACAAAACAAGAATGTCAGTGTTTCCCGCTCAAAACCCGATATCCCTGTACTTGTCCTGTAAATCCAGCTCAAACCCCCTTCTTATTACTTCATGTCCCACAAGCCCCACCCAAAATACCCCTATTCACGCAATTGTCCTGAAGAGACGTGGTAATGACGTCAGCTCCATGAAGGTGACGTCATCTATATCGTGGTATCGCATTGTAAAGAACACTTTTTCTGCTTGTTAACTCATTTATAATGGAGACCTGATTTTATGACAGTTTTTCCCTCATGAATAGAAGTAAAAATAATAATTAATAAAAGCTGTCAGTTACCAGCCGCCGGCATATATATTTTTTAGGATAACGGCTAAATTACACTTGACAAATAACTTTCTTATCAATTTCCAAGTCAAAATGGTTCACTATTTCTAGTAATCAAAACAGATCTACATACCTTTTATCATCTCACTCACACACTCAAGAAGTATGAAGAAACTCACCTTATTCATTACCTGAAATAAAAAAGGGCAACATTAATACAAAGATATTCCAAATAGTTATTTATAAATTAATTATTGCATTAACTGCTTACATCAGGGTTCGATTCCAATGGTATCCAAGCCATTTCTGTTCTTAAATAGTTCACAAATGACTAACAGTACAAGACAAACTGGAACACTTTTCTCCAATAATCAACTTCAACAACAAAATATTCTAGTTCAGTCTCCAAACATTGATTTCTTCAGAAACGCCGGTATGGCAAACAGGCATGCGCAAGAAATTTCAATTCTATACTCTGATTGGTTGCGGAATTGCGGCTAGAGTCAAATTAAAGACCAACGTTTCTCATTGGTCAAGAGAATGAAACATATTATGATACGTTCGCCAAAGAGCACACACGTATGAGGATGAAAACATGGAGTTTGGAGTATTTAAATGGCATTCTTTCAAGGTGGTATCCTTTGGAACTTGGTTTTGAAAGACGCTGAAGCCGTAAAACCGAACGTTTTGCTACTGTTTCCCATAAGATAAAAACACTTGTGTTAATATGTATAAAAAACATGCTAACAGTGGAATTTTAATGAAGTTAGTGAAGTTTTAAAAATAAATAGTTCTTGAAACAAGAAAGAGTAGAGTAGGTTTAATGTCTGTTCAGAAGTCCTACCACCTCAGCCCTTATTTTAAGCCCAAGACACAGTCCTGTCTGTAGAGTCTGCCACTGTTAACGAGCACTCACTTTGTGATGCCACGGCCAGCTGCCACCAAAGTTGTGAGTTGTGTTTTAAAGATGTTTTAAAACTTAAAACATAAATTCGAATGAAGTTATTTAATCCAATGCAGTTGGTGTGTTCTTTTACAGCCCCCCCCCCCCCCCCCCCCCCCCAGATACAGGCTGTTACCATCTGAAATTTAAATTAGTGATATTGTGCAACTTCCACTCCCGTGGAACGGAAATAAAATTCTTGTTTCCCTTCCTCCATTCCTGAGCGACCTACCAGTGGGGTCAGACCTATTCTTGTGGAGTTCCAATCATTGATTTCTGCTACTGATTAGTAAATGCCATAGTTCTTTAAGTATTGTTTTTAACATCTTTTCTTATTTTTGTGGGTAGCATGCGCCCACCATTCCTCAGGTAGAAGGATTTCCTCATGAACTTTCTATCATCACCCTCACTGTCTCATTTATGGACTAAACATGTCCACCTTCTACTGTATTTTCTTTACTAATAATTCCACAATGGGACTCTGATGTAGGCCACATGCGTCCACGTGAGAAACATGTATGTGGGGTATGCCGTTCATGATAATCTACTAACCAGTCCGTACGATTTGTCCAGTCGCCCTTACATTCATTTGTAGATAATGCTTTCAGCAGCAGTCTTCTCGTGATTTATCCTTAACTTGCTTGTTGGGGCAATTACGTACCCTGTGACCAGGTTTATTGCAACTGAAGCATCTGGACTGCTTTGAACTTGGTTTTCTTGAAACTTATTCCACATGATGCCTTTGTAGCAAATGCAAATATTTTGCTAAATAGAGCAACATCACCAAAATGTCTGTCTCCTATAGATTGCTAAGTATCCTCCTGTAAAAGTTTACATTTTACAAATTCTCTCATTAATTTATCTCCTGAGTTTTCCAAGGCTATCACAATGTGGTCATATTCAGATCGGTCACTCAACATAAGAACACCCAAAAAATCATCAATATGTGCATTATTATCCTGTATTTTCCTAGCTCTATGGTTTGGTTTGTTTTATTTACATTTTTTTTTTCGAAGTTCAAGAACATAACCTCACATAGCAGTATTCGTTCGTAATTGCAGGAAATTGTAGGGTATGAGGCGAAGATTTTTATGAAATACCTTTTTTTTGCAAATAAATCATGACGCTTATAAGGAATGGTAGGTTTAATTCTTAAGTAAACCGGGTTTATGTATGATTTGGGATAATGAATCGCGGGGGTGAATAATTGTTCTACTGTACTGATTGGGGTGATTGCCAGTTTTTAAGATATTTTAGTCGGGTGAGCTATGAAAATCGTGGCAAGGGTCAAAATACACGGATATAAATACTATGCTGATCAATATAGTATACCCATTATTGCAGTACCTACTTAAAATTGTGCTTTCCATGATAGCATTTTAACCCCATACATAGACATTAAATCAACTATAAATTTAAGTTTACCTGCACAATTCAGTGGTTAACTTTCACATTTTAATCCTAAAGTACTGTGCAATCATATGAACAGTTAGTTCAGGATAACTACATATTAAATTGGTAATTCCTAATATTTTACAGTATTTGTAATGTACCTAGCTATAATAACCCAACCAACCATCCAAAATATTTTGATGTAGCTAATTTAACATAATCAACCATTTTCACGATTTAATGTTCTCCAAATCATACGTATACACACACAGACCCGCACTGGAAAGGAAAAAAAAAATGGCGACTGCTACGTAACTGCACAGGTATTGTAATGTAACTGGAACATGATTCTTGCTGTTTTAATTTAGTACGTCAAAAGACTCTGCACATAAAAAAAAAATTGTGATGTAACATTTAATTAGGATCTTAAGTTGAATAACTTACGATAATTATTCATTATCATACAACAAGTTTTTATGTGGAGGATTTTTCGACGTACTTAATTAAAACAGCAAGCATCATGTAACACAGGATCAATACTTGCACGATCATGCCATCAGGTTCAAGGGATAAACTTGGATGCGGTGTACGGAACAATGACCCGGAATTTTATTATTTCTTCGTGGATAGCGGCACTGATTCCTCGTGATTATCTTGTTTTTTTTTTTGTTGATTCATGTTCATGCTAAAGCCCGACGCACACGGTACAATATTCCTTACAATATTGTAAGCTAGGAGTCGTACTGGCTCTACTACTAGTTTCTTCACTCGAATTCAAACTGGATACTAGTAGCTGTACGAGCTGGGCTACTGGTTTTGCGTAATAGACAGCGTCCTATTTTCGTTGCTTGGTGTGTTCCAATATTTAAGGAGTGACCAATCAGAACTCACGAAAACAGCACGAGGGGTTGTTAACACTTTTAAGCGCGCATGTCGTGATAAACATGGACGGAAAGAAGTGGACTAGTGACCAACTCCTAGTTTTAATAAATGCATACAAAGAAGAGCCTTTTTTGTATGCAGTAAAAAATGTGAATTATCATAATAAAAATTTGTTGTGGAGAATATTCTCTTAACAAAACTAGTAAGGCAGCTAGAATCGTGTGCAGCAGAAACTTGTAGCGTGCCTAGTGTTTCAGCTTGTAACTTACACAGTACAGGAACCAGTAAGCATTCTAGTAGGCAAACTAGTAGAAAATATTGTACCGTGTGCAGTGGGCTTAAGTTGTGACGGTTGTGGAAACTGCGCGTTGACGACGGCCTCCTGTGTCCAGCGTGCGTGGCCGTGAAGTGGCTGCCGAGCGTGCAGCCGGTGCGGTTCTCCCGCCGACCCAACATCCAGCGGCCCCGGGAGCCGCACTACGAGAGGGCCAGGGTGATCGACGTCTGCCGGCCCGTGTTCCCCAGGAAGACCGAAGTTGCCCCCATGTTCGAACTGTGCCAGAAGCCAGCTGAATCGCTAAAGTCAAACACGATATCCCTGGTACCGTCACAGTGCAGATGTGCATGTGGCACTTCATAGAGTTCTCACATGGATTGTGTGCTGTGGGATCACGAAACCGGCAACGATGATTCATTAGTTGTGCATCAGAATTTTTTAAAAAAATAAGCACTGCGTTAATTGGTTCAATTTATCAAAGTGTGACTGTGTAAGCGCATCTCTTATTTTTCATGGACTTGTAGATGAGTTTAATTAGTTTGTTGAATGATTATAAGATAATACAATTTTTTCTTTGAATGATTCTTGCACTGGGGAAGATTGATTTGGAACTTTTTTTTTTGGACATACACCATCATTGGTTTTCACCATACGTTAAAGAGGGAAACCAGAAGAATGGACAAAAAAGATGACTAGGCCTATACACAGTTGTGTTGTCCATATTACTTGTTTCGTTTGTTCGTCTGTTTTCGTTGTGTTGTGCAAGGTGGTTGTTTGTTTTTTTATTATTTCTGTTATAACTGTCTTGTCATTGTTAGCCCACTGTGTTCTTCTGTGACATTTTTTTTTTCTTGAATTATTCTTATTCATTAATTTAACATAGGCTGATTTTGGCTTGGTTTTCTGTATGTTTATGTATTCGTCTTTCTTGTCCATTCTTGTGGTTTCTAAATTACATACAGTGAAAACCAACAATGGTGTATGTCCATAAATATGTTTTAAATCATTACCTTTTAAGGTAATAATTTTACATTGTAGCTTTTTTGTTTAGTACTAAAGGCATTCCTCTATTTACCCTGATAACAGCGTTTCTAAATTCCTACTGGTTTCTGAGAAATTACAGTTTATGGGTCACATTAGGGGAGGCCGGGGTATTAAGAGACAGAGGTTATAAGAGACAAGGGCAAAATGTCACCTTAAATATCAATAAAAGTAAGTTTAAAAATATGAAATTATTACTTCAACATCTTTAATTTATTATTACTTACCTGCTTGGTAATTATTTTCTTGATTTTTACTTCATAAATGACATGCAAAAAAATGTTTACTTTAAACTTAACTTAAAAGTTCGCAACTATTTTACAAAAAAAAAACCTTGTGTAAATTTCGTAAGATTTTTGGAAGTGATATGTACATAGCTTTTTGACTGAGATTATGACATTTGATATAGAATTTGTGAAGTTATTCAAAACCTTCTTATTTTACTAATTCTGGGCATGTCTCTTATAACCCCAGTTTAAGATTTAGTACGGGTAATAATAGACACTGGTCTCTTATTACCCCGTCAGAATTATTTTCTTTTGTTTCAGGTCTGTTTATTAGAAAACTAAGTGAACTAACAATGTAAAAGTGAAAAAAGTGACAACAGTGAAAAGACAATTTACACAATGCCAAGACATTATAAAAAGAAAAACATTCGGTGTCAGTTTGACCCTAAGGACATGAAAAAAGCAATTTTAGAAGTAAAGAAAGGAGTGTCAATAAGAGCAGCAGCAGACAAATTTAATGTTCCTGTATCAACTTTAGGCAAACATTACAAGAACCCTGAAAAAAAAATTGGAGGCGGGCGTAAACAAGAAATCTCAGAAGATGAAGAAGCAGATATGGCCAAATATTTAGAAGTGTGTGCAGTTCACGGGGAAGGGTTAACTAGAAGTGAAACATTGGAGTTAGTGAAAGAATATGTTGAGCACAGCAAATTGAATACCAGATGGCACAACAGTAAACCATCTTATGACTGGCTCAATTTATTTTTCAAAAGACATCCTCACCTGAGAATTAGAAAAGGTGAACAGTTGAGCAACCAACGTGTAAGAGGAGCAGACCCTTTCGTAGTGAATGGCTTCTACCAAGAGGTCCAGAAACTGTACGCAAAAGAAAAAATAACAGAAACAGACCGTAGTTATGTTTACAATTGTGATGAGACCTCATTTTCACACGATCCCAGCGAAGTTCGCGTCATAGCTAAGAAAGGTACGAAAAGAGTTTCGAAGCATATAGCAGGATCAGGCAAATCAAACACCACTGTACTAGCATGTGGAGCAGCAGATGGCACAAAGATGCCACCATTCATAATCTTCTCGGGAACGTATGTATGGAGTACCTGGATTCCAAAAGATGACTATCCAGGCACAGCATATACAGCCAAAAAAAAGGATGGATGGAGGGCTCCATTTTCGCAAATTGGTTTTCCGAATTGTTTCTGAAGCACATCCCTTCAAAGGAACATCGCAATGGCAAGAAAGTAATCCTTTTCTTTGATGGTGTTGCATTTCATGTGAGTTATCCTCTCATTAAAATGGCTTATGACAATGATGTGATCTTGATTAAACTCCCACCTAACATGACACATTTCATGCAGCCATTAGATTTGACAGTATTTAAACCCCTGAAAGGAGCTTGGAATACTCTGATGGTGCAGTGGAACAGACTTCACCCTGGCACTCCGCTACCCAAAGAAGAGTTTTCCAGAAACATTAAGAGACTGTGGGAGGAACATTTCCCACCTAGACTTTTGATTTCCGGATTTCTTCATACTGGGCTCTTTCCTGCAGACGCAAGCAAATTTCCTGAGGAGGCCTATAACCCCATAAAACTTCAGAGATTCAATGGGATTGAAAAAGCTAAGGCTTCACGAGTTTTACCAGAGACATCTCCCAGTGCACCTAGACCTCCGCCTGTTTCAACTTCTGTTTTGTGTACGCACAAATCTACGGTGGAAACTGCAAGTACTCCTTGGCCTGCTTCTCAAAATGGACCTTCAGCAAATTCAGATGTATCTGAAGCTCTCCATACTTCAACTGTCCTTGATTCTGCTGAACAAGAAAGAGAAACAGACAACATAGGTGAGATTTTGGCTTCTGCACTTTCAGAAGAAGGTCAACCAGGGTGTTCGTCATGGTCAGCAGAAGATCGTGTGCAGCATCAAACCAAATTTGAGAGTTTCATTCGGTACAAACTTACTGAAAACATAATGAAATCCACACCGAAAGTAGGCCTAACAGGAAAGAGGAAGAAAGTTTCAGAACAAAAGGGTGAAATCCTGACATCAGTGAAGGTCATGGAAAGGATTAGAAAGTCTGAGGAAAATCAAAATAAAAAGAATGAGAAGACAGAAAGGAAGAAATCTGGAAAAAAGCAAGAAAGTGACAACTCAAAGTCTAAGGTTACAGTACGCAAGAAATCAGTTAGGCCTAAACGGAAATCTGCAAATTCATCCTCTGATTCTGAACTTAGTGATGATTTACCTATTGAAATGGATGAAGACTCGCCATTACGCCTTGAAGAATTAATTTCATCGGACGACAGTGTGCCTGAAGAATTTCATCCAAGTAGTGTTGTTCCTAGACTAGAACTGTACTATGCTGTGTACTACTATTTGGACTGGTACATTGGGCGAGTTATTGACTTTCCAGATGAAGGACTTTGTAAGGTTAAGTTCTTGAAAAAAGAACTTAATGAATTTAATTGGCCTCCTCATGATGATATACAAACAATAACATCTAAATACGTGTTCTACGGACCCATAAATTTAAAGGGGAATGGTCCTTTCCAGGTTACTCAAGGGGAGTTACAAAAAATACGTTTGGTGTACAGCAAACTCAAGAAAAGTTTCAAAAAGTAAGCTCAAACTAGGCCTGGGAAACTTAGTGCAAAGTTTTTTTTTAAAAAAAAAAGAATAGGCCTATTAATTTTATAAGCCTAAATTTTATATTGCTAGGTCCTATCTTTTAATATGACTTTCATTTGACTTATCAAGTTACATTAGGCCTATTAGGCATGCAGTATACAGAATCTTTTTATTGTAAACTGAGCTAAGTTTAGGTTACAAAAGAGTTTACAATCTTTTTAGATGTTTGTTTACTATTTACATATGATATAATTTTATTGAAGACATAAGACTAGAAATAAATCTAATATAATTTTTTTTTGTCTCTTATTACCCCTTGTGTCTCTTTTTACCCCGGCTTCCCCTACATAGCCTATGCATATGGTGAAGCAGCCTTCGCCATGTTGTGCTTAAATTGCGATGTTGATCCTGTGGGTTTCCATGTACAAGAATGTGTGTATTTTGTATTTGGATATTGTAACTCAATGGAACATAAATAATAATTAAATTACGCGAGTCTCTACCGTGCATCCAAATCCAAGTTTCAATCCTTGACAGGAATTTTTTTTAGCAGTATGGAGCCATGAAGCGCCGACTTGTTATGTGCGATCATACATAACCTGAAATACAAAAAATTATTAATTACATTCCATTGCATCTTACATTTATGGAAAACCACAGGATCAGGAATGCTATTAAAGCAAAACACGGTGATGGCCGCTTCACCACAGAGGCAACCTAATGTGACCTAGAAGCAGTAATTTCTCAGAAAACAGTAGGAATTTAGAAACTCTGTTTACTGGGTAATTAGAGGAATGCATTTAGTATTAAAAAAAAAAATTCTTAAATTTATTATTAATTTACAGAAAAGCTGTTAACGTAAGAATTTTACCTAATTTTTAGTTAAATTAGTACTAAAAACTAATTTTTTTTATTAATTGGTGACTTACCACAAATTATTATTTTATTATTTACTACCTAGGTCAAATGGATGACTTAGTGTTTTTACGTATCATCGTTGTCAACAGGAGTGAGAAGTAAAATAATGAGATTGATTAAGATGGGATACATTTGCGGAGAAAATGGGAGTACACAGAGAAAACCCATTGACCCATCACGTCTGTCATGTTTAGATGATTATGCTAAATGAGGGATAAAAAGCTGCTTGCAGACGGGTGTGCGTTCTGCGCTCGCTCCGATAGTCTGAATTAATTCGTCAATTGTGTTTGTATGTTTAGGAGAACCCGTACTTCAGATTTCTTGCCAGAGACTTCATGAACAATATGAAACACAGCAAAATGGTTGCATTTGTGCATTTAAATTCTATGACAGCGGAGGAGAAGTTCAAGGTATCGTAAATGCCAGTTATGAGTTAATTTTTTCCTTTTATATATATATATATATATATATATATATATATATATATATATATATATATATATATAAATTAATTTAATTTTGAGTTATTAAAAGGGTAAGGGTCACAATTTTTTTTAGCATTTGCAATGTGTACACCTGTCATTTGGTATTAAAATTGACCTAAAGAATTGAAGCATTAATGAACATTATGGGCAGTGGATAAATTTCTGGTTTAAATGATTGATGCCCTTTTTAAAAACATATTGCAACTTTAATCGCTTATCTGAAACCTGTACCAAGTTA